>NC_142739.1:6153333-6307500 GCF_051943395.1 Hippocampus bargibanti
AATCCGTGCCAGGGTGGCCGCAGGTGAAGCTGGGTTGTGCGAATGGATGTCCTATGCAGGAGCGAAACTGTCAACTGTTGCCCTCCAACTGAATGACAAAAGGCGAGTATGATGACCATTTACACAGATCGCCATAATGTTGACGACCATGTCAACTTGTGCAAATTGTAGAAGGCGGTCCTCCACCCATACAATTTGGCGACATGTAAATGTCCACCAAAAACACATTTTTGCAGAGATGATTTGCTTGGGTGCCAGAAAAGGAGTAACAGCAGGAGAAGCTGTGCTCAATGTTCAAAATTTTCGTGGTACACGCTACATGAATTGGTTCTCATGCAGGTTGTCATTATCTGGTTGGCGACCAACGGGGGGCGCTGTCGGCCCCGCCTGCACCTGCACAGGTGCTGGTCGTCCCGATCAGATTGGCGACCAGCGGGTAGCGACGTCAGCCCTGCCGGCAGCCTCGCAGGTGCTGGTCGTTATAATCAATAACACTTAAAAGGACACCTGGCACGATCATCCGGTGCCGATTCATTGTTTGTTTGCTGCTTGGTTGCTGCATGCATCGTGTACGTGTTTGTTTAACCTTGGCGGACTTTTACTTTTGGTCTTCTTTTGCTACTTTGTATTTTTTCCATTCAGATGATTTTGATGTTTTACATTTTGTTCCTGCTGACTTTATCTTAATACAATTTGTCAAACAATCTCCTGCTCCCTCCTGCCTGCTTTTTGGGATCCGCACCCGCCATCACCACCTCGCAAACCGTGACACAGGTGTTGAGAGTTTTATGCAAATTGATGATCTGTGCAATGTCAAAGACATTGTTCCGCGCAAACACGTTCCCAATTGGCAAATCGAGACTTTTCATGTCTCAACAGGGGGGAGTGACAATAGCTTAGATCAGGGGTCGGGAACCTTTTTGACGAAGAGAGCCATAAAAGTAAAATATTTAGAAATGTTTTTCAGCGAGAGCCACACGCACGCGCGCGCGCACATACAAACGCTCGTGTGCGCACGCACACACACACACACACACACACACACACACACACACACACACACACACACACACACACACACACACACACACACACACACACACACGCGGCCACTTTTCAACAAAATATCAGAATGTATTACTTAAAATAACTTTGTGATAGTACTCACCGTTAACATGGATGGTTTTCCGTTCCTCGTGTTTGGTAAAAATCCAGGAAAACGATCGGAATGAAATTCAATTTGCCGGTCCAGAGGCAAAGTTACTGCTAGCTAGCCTGCACACGGCTCATAAACTTCCACACTTGCTATCTGCAATCTACTTCTCGCAGAAGTATGTCGATGCTAACGTTAACATGGGGCTTGTTAAAATGTCACTGACATTCGACTGTTTCATCGATGGTATTGTTTCATTGCAAATTAGAATCAGAACATTTTCTCTCCTCTAATGCATTCACGCTGAAGTGCACAAGTTGAGCTAATTTAAAGGGGCGTTTACCTATTTCAACATGACGGCCACTATCAACCAATCAACATGGCGCTTTCGGCCATTCTAGGTCAGTGTCATCCAATCAAAATTGCGCTTTCCGCCAACTGTAGCCCCAACGGGAAATGAACGACGAAAAAAACGACTATGTATTATAATATGTAATATTTATCGGCGAGCCATATGCAATCATCAAAACAGCCATATATGGCTCGCGAGCCATAGGTTCCCGACCCCTGGCTTAGATCATCATTGCCAAAATTTTTTTTCACTTTTGGTAGTGAGTGATGTTGGCTGCTACGTCATTCCCCAAGAAAGTGGTGCCCTCCAGAAATGCAGACTAACTGACCAATAACATATACTAACCAACTAACACCTAACAATAACAATGTCTGATATTTCTGTGAGAGAATGCATTGCAGAGCCTAAACGATGAGACAGATTTTGATAGGGAAAGAAACGCCAAGAAAGTGTGATGTGCAGAATGAAACCATCCTTTCGACATGTGACCTGGCACAAGTCTTCTTTTGTTCTCCACAAGACGGAGCTGCGGTCTGAAGAAGATGACGTTGGCCACGCCAAAGTGGGATGGACCAGTTGCGGAGCTGCTAGCCGTCTCAGCAGCTACAAGCTTCGTCTGGACTCGCGAGGACACCACACCGTTCATCAAGAAGATTCCCGATGCACAACACTGGAGCCGACAGATCACACACCTTTTCCCAGCTCATCCGTACCACAGCCTGGGGCCTGCTTGCGACAAATGCTACAAACAATTTTGTTCCTACTTGTCATCCTGGTGATCACCATCCAGGATGCCATGAAGATTTGACTATTGTAGCTAGCGAATGACATGACTTTAATTTGAGAATGTTTCCATTGTGATTGTTCTATTTTGTGATTTTCTTTTTTCTTCTTTCTGTTCACCTCTACCGATGTTAAAAATGTTCGTCAGGGGGGAGATGTTGGGGTAATTCGCCACACAAACATCTCTAAACATCGCTCTGTAATCTTTGTTTACATTTTAAACTTCCTGATACGTCATATCCTGCCTTCCTTTACATGATGTCGCATTTTCATTATGTCACATCCTGTCGCGTCATGTACTATGCGACGTATAAATACTCCCGCAACCCGTTCGTCTCTCTCTCTCTCTCTCCATGCTCCCTCCACGGCCGACACCGCGACGCCTCCGCGCTCTCCCAAATTAAATCAACTTTCTATTCAAGACCTGGCTCCCTGATGATTTAACCATCCATCTCCATCAACATCCGTAGAAGCAATGAACCAAGGGCGAACAATAAAAATAATTCAACACTGGCCACTTCCGGGTTCATTTTTTTTACAGATTTTGGACACTTTAAGTCATTTTATTTGTTTTGCATTTGACTAAAAATATCATACTGCGTGTTTTGGGTATTTTAGATGCTATAAAACGTTTTTCTGATGTCAGTTAGGAAACAAAAAAGTGATGTCGGTTGTCCTTTAAGGTTATTGTTATTTAAGTGCAGTGCACATATTAGAGGGATTTCTCGACATTCGAGTCGGAAATTGTATAATTGGCTAGGGGGTAAGTAGACATGCGCGACGGTCAGTGATCCAAGCGGAATTAGGAATTGGATTGAATAAGATTTCCACGCTAACCAGATTCTTTCAGTTCGACGGAAGATATGTCCTTGATTGGCCGGTCTAGCGACCGGGCCAGAGAGGGAGGGTGTACATTCGCCCTGCCCGATACAATGTTTTTTATGAATAGTAATTATGTTTGTTCGTTTTGTTTTGTGTGTTGTTTGTGGAAACTTTTTTTGTTCAACTGTGCAGAATGGGTGACTTTGGACTGACCTGACCAGACCGGACTTTGAAGTGTATTAAAAGACACGTGCAAGAATGAGGTAATGTACGAGTCAAGGGACAAATCACCACACCAATAAAGCTGACACAGGGAGAACAAATTTTGCTCAAAGCTCAATACAAAGGAAATATATGGATTTGGAAGTACAACTGTTTAATTGGACACAGGCCAGAGATGGTCTGGCTGTTAAAAGGCAATGGTTTATGATGTTATTGTTCCTCTACCCACACCAGACAAGAGCAAGCCAATTTTCGTTAAGGTAGTGGTCAGACACAATTTTACATGTTTGAAATTACAAGGTGTGGGTAATGAAGTAGGAAATGTCACACATGATTGGTGCATGACTATTTTGTCATCACCGGTTGATTCTCCCTAGTCTCGTGCAGATGTGTGCCTGTTGTGGTGATGATGAACTATATGAATTCCAAGAATCCCAAGAATTCATCAGGTGTCTGTGCTGTTGTGTTCCTATTAATGTCTGTCACTGTGGTTTTGTAGTTTCATTCCCAACAACACAGTACCTGGTGGACGATTGACTAAGGCTTTTGACGGAATGTGAACTTTGAGGAAAAAGATGATTGAAATGACTGGTGGCCCGCTCCCACCTGGCGGCCAGTGTGTGTGTTGGTTGAGAGGATATAACATGAATATGGTCCCAGAAATGGGCCATGAGAGAAATGGAATGTCGTCATATTTCATGTGTTGCTCTTATCACATTTTCTTTTCAATATTGTCATATTTCTTAACCCCACAATTGTTTTCATATTTTCTTTTTAATTTTGGCATGCCTCATAATTTGTATTATATCACATTTTTGCTATTTTCTCTTTTCACTTTGGTCACGTTTCTTAATTTGGTTGTCTTACCCATTTTTCACTTTTGGTAATACTTTACTTCACCCACTTATTTGGTTAGTCTACTCTCATCTCATCTCATTTTCCGTACCGCTTATTCCTCATTAGGGTCGCGGGGGTTGCTGGAGCCTATCTCAGCTGTCTTCGGGCACGAGGCGGGGGACACCCTGAATTGGTTGCCAGCCAATCGCAGCGCACACAAAGACATACAACAGTCACTCTCACACTCACACTTCGGGACAATTTGGAGTGGTCAATCTGCCTGCCATGCATGTTTTTGGAGTGTGGGAGGAAACCGGAGGACCCGGAGAAAACCCACGCGGGTCCGGGGAGAACATGCAGACTCCACACAGGGAGGCCGGACCGGGACGCGAACCGGCGACCTCTGCACTGTGATGGCCTCTTTTTTGAGGCCAAGTGAGGGAAATGAAGGAAATAAATACATTTAGTTAGCCAGTTTTAAACATTGTAGGATGAACATTAAAATAGTGAGTTAATCAGTGTGAGCTAATAAGCAATGGTGCTTTGTTTCCAGTGGATGGATGAGGAAGCAGATGTGGAATGTGTGTTGGAGTTGTGTTTTTGCAGGCACTAGGGGTCCTCATCACCCAAGGAAAGATAAAAGTTACGACTTCGCCAACACTGCACAAAGGAGGTGAAAGGTTACGATCTGACCAAACGCTGACCTGGCAGTAGCAACTCGAGACGTCTCCACGACATCCCACCAGAAGGATGACGACATCAGAGTAGAGGGATCCAATCAACTGCTGATTCCTTTGTTTGAGCCAAATTTGAATATGCATGAAGTGCCCTACAAAAAAGAGAACTTGTCTCTGTCTCCTAGTCTCAGTCTCACCTGCTTTTGAGGCCACATGATTATTTTCTGTGTCAAGAGATGGCACCCAGAATTCTGCATTAGATCAAATTGTTAGGAATAAATCATCTGTGAGGAACTTGCCGGCTTCTTTTGTGATCTCTCTCACAACGAACATGGCAATTGTTAGGTTACAACGTTGTGCAATAAGGTAAATATTTAATTCTGTTCAAAATTGTTGAAAGATTAAATGTAACTGTTCACGCTAATATTAGCTCGTAATATTTTAACCTAACAATACCCAAAAAGGCAAAATAATCAGCAACAAATCTATGACATTTTGCACTGCAGTGTCAAAGAAGTTACTATTTTACCCCCTAGATATGGATTAAAAATCATCTTTAGCTCATGGAAATGGTGCCTGTGCCCACCATTGTTACTTTAGTCCAGGGGTGTTAAACATACGGCCCGTGGGCCGGAACCGGCCCCCAAGGAGGTTCAATCAGGCCCGCAGGATAATTTGAAAGTGGAAAAATGCATAAAAGACATGGAATTGATATTTTTAATTCACTGCAATTCATGGCTTATCCTCTAAGGGGCACACTCGTTCCATCAGATTAGAAGGCACGCCGCATCACTGAGGCAGACTCAAAACAGCAGACGGTGTCAATGCGCCATCTACTGCTTGTTACGACGTTGTTAATACTTTGGTCTCTGCCTCTCCGCTACACCCTCATTAGCCAAAATGTCGTTATCCAAAAGGAGAAAAGTAGATAAGGAATGTAGAATTTTCAAAGAAAAATGGACCACGGCCTATTTATATACAGAGATGCATGCAAAACCTTTGTGCTTGGTGTGTTTGCAACAAGTTTCGGTATTGAAGGAATATAATATTCGACGCCACTACGAGACTCATCACAGCGAAAGATATGACGCGTTGCAAGGACAACTGAGAAGAGAAAAGATTAACGAATTGCTGGCGGGTCTGAGGAAACAGCAGTCAACTTTCATCCGGAGCAGAGAATTCAATGAAGCAGCGGTAAAAGCCAGCTACCTAATTGCTAGTGAAATAGTATCAGCATCGAAGCCGTATTTCGACATTTTGACGGTGACTTCGTTAAACGATGCATGATGAAGGCGGCTGAACTTGTATGTTCCGAGAAGCGACAAGCTTTTGCCAATATTAGCCCGACGAGGAATACTATAGCAGAGAGGATTTATTGCATTTTCCGTGGCAATTGACGAGAGCACTGACATCACAGACGTGGCCCAACTGGCCATATTTATTCGAGGAGTTGATGACACATTGACTGTTACTGAAGAGTTTCTTGAGTTGGTGCCAATGATGGACACCACAACAGCCAAGGACATTTTCGGCTCTGTCGTTGCTGTATTGGACAGAGTTGGAGTGGACCGGTCCCGCGTTGTCAGCCTGGCTACAGACGGCGCGTGATCCATGTTCGGAAAGAAAGCAGGTGTCGCGACAAAGTTCAAAGACAAAGTACAAGCCCTTAATGGAGGAGATTGTTTCTGGACATTTCACTGTATTTTGCACCAGGAGGCATTGTGTCGCAAGTCGCTGAAAATGGACCACGTCATGGAGGTGGTTGTTCGCACTGTAAATTTAATCCGGTCCAGAGGTCTGAACCATCGTCAGTTTGACAAACTTCTCAGCGACAGCAACATTACCCACAGCCTGCCATAGCACACTTTAATGTTAGTCAGCAGGTTAACAGCAGTACTGTTCATACAACTCCATAAATTTTCAGTATGTATTGTATGTGTATGTATGTTTCATGTACGAAGTTTACAGATTTACAGGGCAGGTGAACACTTTCTTCATTACACATTTAAAATCACTCTCCGTTTGTAAGGTGTACGCAGGGATTACATTTAGATTTCATATGCGTATGTGTAAGTGGTTTAAAAATTCCCTTCCTTTAAAAGTCTCATTTAATCTTAAAGTGCATTACTATATTTTTCAGTACCAATTAAAGTTTTGTGCCTTTGTACAATCAGTGGGATCAGTTGCAATGCATATTTGTGAATGATAAAAGTAAATTGCACATTTCTCTACGGAAATATGAGGTGTTTCATGAAATGTTTTGTAAAAGGATAGTTCATTAAATGTCAATATTTTCCTAATGTTCTTGTGCTTCTTTACACCAAAACAAAGGAAATACATGATATTTTTTCTATTTTTAGCAGAGTATGGTATAATTTTAATGGTCCGGCCCACTTGACATCTCCCTAGGCCGTATGTGGCCCGCGATGCGAAATGAGTTTGACACCCCTGCTTTAGTCATTACAACCCGATACAAACACACTCACGTGTGCGCATGAATATAACAATACACAGCGGAGAATTATTATTATACACACACAGCAGCACAGAAAAAATCGAAAGGGGCCTGGCCATGAAAAAAATGGACATTAATTCCCACAGTACTTGCTTTCTTTGATGCCAAGAGTTATTACTAACCGTCCTTGTTGCGCAATCATCTTATCATAAAAGAAGTAGGTGAAATAAGATATGCCCAACTACAGTATATGCGGAACAACATTTTTGGATGACATACTATATATATGAGAGGGCGGCCCGGTAGTCGAGTGGTTAGCACAACGGCTTCACAGTGCAGAGGTCGCCGGTTCGCGTCCCGGTCCGGCCTCCCTGTGTGGAGTTTGCATGTTCTCCCCGGACCCGCGTGGGTTTTCTCCGGGTCCTCCGGTTTCCTCCCACACTCCAAAAACATGCATGGCAGGCAGAATGACCACTCCAAATTGTCCCTAGGTGTGAGTGTGAGAGTGACTGTTGTATGTCTTTGTGTGCCCTGCGATTGGCTGGCAACCAATTCAGGGTGTCCCCCGCCTCGTGCCCGAAGACAGCTGAGATAGGCTCCAGCAACCCCCGCGACCCTAATGAGGAATAAGCGGTACGGAAAATGAGATGAGATGAGATGTAGCCACAAGGGAACACAAGCCGGGATACGAAATTCATGGAAAAAAAGTGGGGAAGATGTAAAACTCTTTGAAAATGTTTTCAGTAACCACAGCTGTATTCCTGCTGATGAGGATTCCGTATATGTTAACCAATTTAAGCAAACTAGGAAAAATGAATAAGCTATGTCTTCAAAGATGGCCGCTGATAAAGAAAATCCTCCCTTACAAGAACATAGGAGCACATGGACTTGAAATCGCCATTACTAGAACAGACATAAAACTAACTACTGCAAGAAGAAGGGCGGGCTGTGGTCTGGGGGGGTTGAGCTTTGGGGTCGGAGGTCAGAGGAGGATCTGTGCGAACGGTACTCCACTTCCTCTCACGACTCTCTCTCTGTCCCCCGCCCTCCCTGCCACCCTTTTGCTGCTTGTGGAAGACTAGATGTGTTTCTCCAAAAAGGAGCATAGTGTGGCACTCTGCTGGGGGACTCAGTCATTACACCAATTTTTTTTCACAAGAAATGTCTTCATGTATTGCTGACTTTAAACATCCTGTGACTTCTCAAATTCTTTTGTACTTTGACGACGTCTCAATTGTGTCACCGACTGAAGACGAAAACAAGACTGTAGCACTTGCTTTGTTCCAAAATCTAGAAAGTACAGGTAACAATGCTTCTTTGGATGAGTTACAGTTTTGCCAAAACGAAGTTGAATTTCTATGACATAAAAAAAGATGATGACATTTCTATGACCTGATTTGAAAGACACACCTTTACCTGAAAGCATCCACCTGTATGTGGACAGCTCTGCATCTAGGTCAGATGCAGCGGGTAACAGGGTTGGTTATGCTGTTGTGACCGACGTTGAAATTATTGCTGACGGTTCATTACCAAACACGTATTCAGAGCAAGCAGCAGAATTTGTTGCATTGAGTGAAGCGTGTAAATGGGCGGAAGGAAAGACGGTGACGATTTTCACAGACAGCCAATATGCGTTTTCCACACTTGTGGAACCGCAGGGGAATGACTACATCAACCGGGAAGATGGTTGAACATGCAGATTTATTGAGAGGCTTGTTGAAAGCTATCCTCCTTCCAAAAAGTGTGGCTGCATGCAAATGTGCAACGCACACAAGGGCTAAAGACAGGATTAGCTTGGGTAATGCAAGAGCAGACGCAGCCGCCAAAAAGGCTGCTCTGTCTGCTTTCAAACTAGTCAGTCAAGAGACACGTGAATTAGTGCCCACACAAGTTTTGAAAGATATGCAGGCGTTAGCCACAAAAAAAAGATCTGTGGCTGGCCGATGGTGCTATGCTAGTTGATGGGCTGTATAAAATAGACAATAAACCCTGTTTACCGAGAAACATGTTTCATATGGTGGCTTGGTTGAGCCATGGTAGGTCACATGTATCAACAGAAGGGATGGTGTTTATAGCAGGAAAGGTATTCCATTTAAGCAGAGGTTTCAACTCATATGCAAAAACTTTTGTCGGAGTTGTTTGATATGCTGTAAACACAATCCACAGGGTAATACACGACCAAAAAGAGGACAATTTCCACAGGGGTCACATCCCTTTGAAGTGGTCCACATGGATTTCATTGGACTAAGCACAAGTGGTGCTTATATAAATACTGTTTAGTGCTAATTGATTCATTTAGCAAATGGGACAATTAAAAATAGACTCAGAAAAACATTGGAAACAACTGGCAAACCATGACCTGAATTTCTGTTTTTGGTTGGGGACGCCACAAAAATGGACAAAATCCGACTTCAACGGACAGTTAGGACGGCTGAAAAAATCATTGGCACCGCCCTACCCACTCTCGAGGACTTGCACACTGCAAGAATCCAAACTAGGGCGCGGAAAATCCTACTGGACCCTCCGCACCCTGCCCACCACGTTTTCCAGATACTCCCCTCAGGCAGGCGCTACCGATCCATGCGCACCAAATCCAGCAGACATTTAAACAGCTTCTTCCCCCAAGCCATTAACTCTTTGAACTCTTTCAACAGTAGCCAAAATGGAACTGTATAGTGCCACTTAGCAGTTTTTTTTGACAACGATACTAGTTCAGCGTGTTCTACCGGAAACAAATTCCTTGTGTGTTCTACATACTTGGCCATAAAGATGATTCTGATTCTGATTCTGATCTATGTGATAGTATTCTAATGCCCCTCGGCGTTATAAAGGATGTGCACAGTCGCTGGCACAGCTGGTCAGGCTTTTATTGAGCAAACATAGCAGTTAGCATTCATACTGGAGTTGTTGGTGGTACAACTCACACTCATGCTACTCCCTGAGGCTCTCTCGCAGACTCCTAGTTGTCGGGTCCCCCCTTTTCTCTGTGACATGCTCATGCTCCCTCGACTAGCCCAGCCCCCAAACATGCAAATCACAAGCACCAGACATTACACAACTCTACCGTCCCGAGGGGTCAATAAAATAATCCTCCATCCGTAGCTGTTGTGGCCTTCTTGTCCATCTCAGTGGTCGACCTGGCACTGAGTCAATTCTGCCTCGCGCTGGCTGACCTGGGACACGACTGTTGGAAGGTGGTTCTCCAGCCTGGAAGTTCCGCCTCTCGCACCGCACGTTACAATTTCCCTTATGACGTGTAGCGGCTTTCTCCAGCCGATCCCGTCGTCTCCGGGAATACTGCAGCCCCGGTCAGACCTCTGAGAAGCCCGGAGATCTCCCAAATGCCTGAAGTGGTGCAAGCGATAGGGCTTGAAGTCTCTTGCCGGCCGCACACTCCTCACAGTGCCGGCAGAAGTCCTCTACGTCGTGTCGATGCTGTCCCTAGAACACTTGGCGGAGCCGTCGGAGGGTCTTTGCACGGCCAAGGTGTCCTGAGCCAGTGCCCCTGTGACATGCTTTCAGCACCGTCTCTCAACACTCTTGGCACGACCACCTGCCATCTCTTCTCTCCAGTAGCAGGTTCTCTTCAAGCATGCTGCAGGACAGCATCCTTTATGCGTAGTACAGCAAACTTGCTCCAAAAGCCTCTGGAAGCAGCAGAGAGTCCCATCACGTCTTTCCAGGGTGGCCTCCTGCCACTCCGCAGTGTCCACAGCCTCTAAGGTGCAGCATGTCGGCCCAGTAGCAACAGCTGCTTCTCCACGCATCTCCAACTCTCTGGATGTTTCCCCCTCTGGTGGGCAGTCCATCACCGGGGGCGTAACCTCTCCCGGATCTCCTGTCAAGGACAGAGGGGACAGCACTGCTGAAGGGTCTGCTGTGTTGATTGCCACCCCTGGGGTACCCTGTCGAGACGCCGTGATCAGCTCAACATGCTGGCCACCTGGCAAGGTGAGCACCCCAGGCCCCAAGACAACCACACATTTTGTGGCTTTCAAAAAGTCCGGTCGTAGGATACAGGGATCACTGTCCTCAGTTATGTGTGGGTCAATTTTAAGACGGTTCCCACTGGAACAACGTCAGTCCTCACGATCATGACTGAAGACTCAGTGTCCACCAAGGCTGTCCAGGAAAAGTCTCCAACCTGCATGCGGACATGACTGGGGTCCCCCACGTCTGTCCAACCCACTGTCATCACTTTGCATGTGGATTTGTCTGAAGTCTGTAGTACACCCTTGACTGCGATCTGTCTCTATCGCAAGGGCAAGTGCCTCTCCCAGCATTGCTGGGTGGGATAGCTGGATGTGCAGGCACAGTTCATCCGGTCTGAGAGCTTGGATGAACTGGTCACGAATCAGTACATTCCGGACATCCTCTTTCATCCCAGCATATGCGCGTTGACCCAGGCTATCGATCGCATGGGCAAGACAACGTAGCGGCTTGAACTCGCAGGGCAAGGAGTCTTTCAAATTGAACTCCCCAAAGCGCCTCTGCAGAGCGCCTACTAGCGTGCTGTTATCAAGTCTCTGTCCAGTACAAGGAGATGCAGCGCACGGTTAAAGTAAAGGTGGCAAAGGCCAAACAAGAGGCCTATGATGACTTGTATGCTCGACTGGACAGCAAGGAAGACGAGACTGATCATTACAGGCTGGCGGGACAGAGAGACAAAGAGGGTAAGGACCTGCAGCATGTTTGGGTGATTAAGGATAGAGATGGAAATGTATTAACAGGTGCCAGTAGTGTGATGGCAAGATGGAAAGAGTACTTTAAAGAATTGATGAATGGGGAAAATGAGAAGGAACAAAGAGTAGAAGACGTGACTGTTGTGGACCAAGACGTAGCAAACATTAGCAAGGATGAAGTGGGGAGGGCGCTGAAGAGGATGAAGGTGGGAAAGGCACTCGGGCCTGATGATTTACCAATTGAGGTATGGAAGCGTCTTGCAATACACCGGCGCGGAACGAACGGAATGGGTGGCTTTTATAGCCAGAAGGCACAATTAAGGAAATGAGAAACAGGTGAGTGAGTCCGGAGAGCAGGGATGGGAGGGGCCCGCTCCTGGCGCAGAGGAGGACATGACAGGAGGGGAGGGGCACGCTCCTGGCGCAGAGGTGGAATGTGACAATTACCCCCCCCCCCCTCAATGGACGCCTCCTGGCGGCCCACACGCTTTGGAGGGGTGAACCAAATGGAATGCTCGGGTGAGAGATGGGTCGAGGATCCAAGAAGGGGGAACCCACTGGCGTTCTTCGGGCCCGTAGCCCTCCCAATCGACCAGGTACTGCAATCCCCTGCCCATGCGCCTAGACTCCACTATCTCCCGCACGGTGTAGACTGGGTTGCCGTCCACCATCCGGCGGGGGGGTTCTTGGTTCTTGCGTTCCGTCTGGCCATTGGTCTGGGGATTGTAGCCAGACGACAGGCTCGCCGACGCCCCTAGGGACCGACAGAAACGTTTCCATACCTTGGACACGAACTGCGGTCCCCAGTACAACACAATGTCCGCGGGGATCCCGTGGAGACGGACGACATGGTTAACCAGGAGTTGAGCCGTCTCGATGGTGGACGGCAACCTGGTTAACGGGATGAAGTGGGCCGACTTAGAGAAGCGGTCCACAATGGTGAGGACGACCGTCTTGCCACGGGAAGCGGGGAGGCCTGTAATGAAGTCAACGGAGATATGGGACCAGGGTCGGGAGGGAATCGGTAGCGGCTGGAGAAGTCCTGCCGGGGGTTGGTAGGAGACCTTCCCACGAGCACAGGCGGGGCATGCCTTTACGAATTCTGTGACATCCTTCCTGTACTCCGGCCACCAGAACCGCTGGGCGATGAGCTGGATCGTCCTGTTGACCCCCGGGTGACAGGCGACCCTGGAGTTGTGTCCCCAGAGCAGCACTTCGGTGCGTAGAGCGGGGGGGACAAACAGGCGATCCACCGGGCAACCCTTGGGGATAGGGTTACCCCCCAGGGCCTCCTGAACTTTCCTCTCAACCTCCCACCGCAGGCCGCCCAGGGTGTGTTGCGCCGGCAGGATGTTGGCGATGACCTCCTCCTTCTCAGCTGGCTCGTGGATGTGAGATAGGGCGTCAGGCTTGGTGTTCTGCGACCCTGGGAAGTAGGTGAGAGTCAAGTTAAATCGCGTGAGGAACAGTGGCCATCGGGCCTGCCGCGAGTTGAGTCTCTTGGCTGACCGAATGGCGGCCAGGTTCTTGTGGTCCGTGCATACAGTGAAGTGGTGTTTGGCCCCCTCAAGCCAGTATCTCCATTCCTGCAGTGCCAGGATGACGGCCAGCAGTTCCCGGTTCCCCACGTCGTAGTTGGCTTCTGCGGGGCTGAGCTGGCGGGAGAAGAAGGCGCATGGGTGGAGCTTCTGGCCAACCAGGGAGCGCTGGGATAGGACCGCCCCCACCCCGGAGTCCGATGCGTCGACCTCGACCGCGAAGGCGAGGTCCGGGTCGGGGTGACGTAGGACCGGAGGGTTGGAGAAGGCGTGACGGAGGCGGTTAAACGCCCCCTCTCCGTCGGGTGTCGACCTGAAGGGGTCCTTGGTGGATGTGAGATTAGTAATGGGGAGTGCCTTCTGACTATAACCGCGGATAAAGCGTCGGTAGAAGTTGGCAAACCCCAAAAATCGCTGGAGTTGTTTGCGCATCTTCGGAGTTGGCCACTCTACCACCGCTTTAGTCTTTGCGGGATCGGCCCGGAGTTGCCCCTGCTCCACAACGAACCCCAGAAAAGACAGAGAGTGGATGTAGAACTCTCACTTCTCTGCCTTCACGTAGAGCCGGTTTCGCAGCAGCCGCGCCACGACCCGTCGGACATGCTGCCAGTGTTCTTCTGTGGATTTAGAGAAAATGAGGATGTCGTCTAAATACACAAACACAAAAACATTGAGAAAGTCCCTAAGCACATCGTTGATGAGATTTTGGAATACGGCGGGAGCGTTGGTGAGTCCGAACGGCATCACCAGGTATTCAAAATGCCCCAAGGGCGTCTTGAATGCAGTCTTCCACTCGTCCCCCTCTCTGATGCGAACCAGGTGGTATGCGCTACGCAAATCCATTTTTGTGAAGATGGTAGCCAATTGGAGGGGCACGAAGGCCGAATCCATGAGGGGGAGAGGGTATTTGTTGCGAATGGTGATGTCGTTCAGACCCCGATAGTCGACAAACGGGCACAGGGATCTATCTTTCTTTTCGATAAAGACGAACCCTGCGCCGAGCGGGAAAGGCGAGGGTCGGATGAGTCCCGCCGCAAGGGAAGAGTCTATGTATGTGCTCAGGGCTTCTTATCCTGGGTGTGGGATATGATAGAGTCTGGAATCCGGTAGTGGAGCCACCAGCTGCAGTTCGATGGCACAGTCATACGGTCGGTGAGGTGGCAGGGATTGCGCGTTGTCCTTACTGAACGCCTCCCGCAGATCATGGTAACAACGCGGCACGCCCTTGAGACATACCTCTTTGAGTGCGCCGCCGTGGGAGGGGTCTCGCCCAGCCGTAGCCGACCGGAGGCAATTGGCATAGCAGTAGGGGCTCCAACCCTGTATGGTGGGGCCCTCCCACGAGATGGAAGGGTCATGAGTGCTGAGCCAAGGGAGGCCCAGCACGAGTGGCACGTTGCAGGCCATGTTTGGCGGTGTTTGACAGTGTTACCTGCTAACCGGAGTTTAAGGGGTGCGGTGATCCGCGTTACCGGGCTAAAAGTCGGCCGTCAAGGCCCAGGATCTCCATGGGGATCTCGAGTTCCTCGAAGCCCCAACCCAATGTCTCTGCCAGTTGGGGGTCGATGAAGTACCCGTCCGCCCCCGAATCCACTAACTCCCATATAGCTTGGGAGTTGGACGGGCCAAATAATTCGCCGTCCAACTCCAACCGCGTGACGGGCGCCGTCCTCCATGCTTCCGACGGACGCCACGGTCGCCGTTTGGCCGGGGACTTACGAGTGCTGTAGGTCTTAGGCAGGGGCCCTTGAGTGTGACGACCCCCGGGGTTGCACAATCGACCCCGCTCCCCACCTGCAGCGGCTCGGGTAACTCCTCCTGGCGTCGTGCCTGCTCGTCGCCGTCGGGTGTGGTCGTCCACTGCTCGCTTCCGGGTTCGCCGGACCGCTGGGTACTTTGCTCCCGCTGTCACTCCCGGAGGCGATGGTCCAGGCAGATGACATCGATCATCTCGCTGAGGGTGGTGCCAGCGTCGCGGGTGATCAGCTCGTCTTTGAGAGCGGCGCTCAGTCCGCTCGATCGTTGTAGCCACTCCGGGCAGCCTGGATGCGGAAGTCGATGGAGTACTCAGCGGCCGAACGCGTTCCTTGCACACAGTCATGAAGGATAGGAACGGGTAGGAACTGCAAAGTTCGGGCTGGGACTCCCGGACGGCCAATACCCATCACTCGGCCTGGCCGTGAGCAGGCTGGTGATGAAGGCCACTTTAACCTCATTGCTAACGAAGGCGGAGCATTGTTGTTCAAAAACCAGCGAGCACTGCATCAAGAATTGAGCACAGCGCCCGGGTTCGCCTTCGTAGCGTGAGGGCTGTGGCAGGGAGAGCTCGCGACTACTCACGGGGGGGAGGAAGCGGCAGTCAGGGTAGCGAGGCATGTCTCGACCTCCTGTAGGCCTTGAGCCAGCAAGGACGTTATGTGGCGGTTCTCCGCGATCGCTTGCGACAGCTGGCTGGAACGCTCCACCTGATGGGCTACGGCGGATTCCAATCAGAATTCAGCTAGCTTGTGTCGCCAGGCTGTAATGGTGGAATAGTGAAAACCACTCAAAAACGTTGTGGAGTAGCCATTTTGAAATCGAACTGTGGAGAGTTGTGATTACATCCATGTCCATCTTCTTTCTATCGACTTTTTCAGGCACAATCTGTAAGTACATTTACACTATTATACATTTTATTGTTTGTTGTGCAAGTTATCTATAATCCTACATCGATATTTCGCCAGTTAAGCATTTCACATGCTTTCCATAGGATCGTTGAATGTGGTCGAGAATAGGCCTGTTTCATTCATGTTACAGTAAAGTCTCGTTATATCAATATCGTTTATATTGATAATACTGCTTATTATGACACTGTTTTCATTTCCGGTGCACATTTCTAGTCTTTTTATGAATAATTAGTTCTGTTTAATACGATTCGTGGTTTTTACGATAATCCGGTTACTACGGTGGTCTTTCATCTCCCGCCGGCCATTTTGCTATTTATATCGATACAAAAGATACTTAAAGTGAATCGATATTTGCTTCGGGGTTTCGACACACTACCACCATTATCGAAATCTGTATGGGTCATGTAACTTGGTCACTCGGTCACGTGACTTGGTCACTCGGTCACGTGACTTGGTCACGTGCCTTGGTCACTTGGTCACGTGCCTTGGTCACTTGGTCACGTGACTTGGTCACTTGGTCACGACACTTGGTCACATGACTTGGTCACTTGGTCACGACACTTGGTCACATGACTTGGCCACGAGACTTGGTCACGTGATTTGGTCTGTATCGGCCGCGCCGTTGGTCATGTGACTTGGTAACTTGGTCACGCGACTTGGTCACTTGGTCACGTGACTTGGTCATGTGACTTGGCCACGCGACTTGGTCACGCGACTTGGTCACGTGACTTGGTCATGTGACTTGGTCACGCGACTTCAAACTGAGAAACGACTGGGAGGATGTTGTTCATACAGTGGTTCGTGAAGTCAGCAAACACATTCCAGTTTACGAGCTGAAACCTGACAGGAGGAAGGGCAGATCTAGGATACTCCACCGCAATCTCTTGCTGCCATGTGATCATTTGCCATTACAGACTTCACTACAGCCCCAATCAAAGAAAAAGTCCACTCAGCAACGATCGAACAAGACGCCAGAGATGGATTCAGAAGAGGATGATGAGTCGGATGAGGATTATCCAGCGTTGCATCGCCAGAGCGCCCGACCAGACTCGCCAGAACTGCGGGACGTGAGCTTCGTGGAGACAGCCCATCATGATGACAACCAGCCGGGGAATGAACTGCCGGGGACAGAGCCGTGAGCTGCGGAAGTTGACCAATCTCCAGAGGGCAACATTGGTCAGGAAAATTATCCACCTGTGACGGTGTGACCCTCTTTGCCCCATCCACCCCCCAGTAATTCTTAAAGGAGCACCTGGCTGCACCAGGATCAAATCCACCAAAATTGCACAATGAAATTTGTCATAATTTGGATCTGGTTTTATCTGGTCTATTTTCTGTCACCAAATTATCCTGTGCGCCAGGGCCATGGAACAGAAAAAAAATCCCATGCCTAGGAAACTACACTTGTCTCAGCCTGAAAATGCCAGAGTGCCTGTCTATGAAAAAAGATTTCCTCTCGACAAGTTAATTCACTCTTTGATATGCAAAGGTTGACCAGTGCATCCTTCTGATTTCAGAGATGTCGATTGATGTCATTGCAGGAATTATTGCCTGTCTTGAGCAAATTTGGTCCAAGGGTGTTTCAATTTTGCAGAAAAGCCAAAGCCTTCCCCAAAGCCTTAAAAATGTGGCACCCGAGAGATGGGGGCCCTGCATGAACATGTACCAGCACAGTTTCTGCTCTGACACAGTTGAACCCTTTAAATACACAAACGAAACAGGTTTTCATTGTTATTATTTCAACAATTCTTTAATTGAAATATGACAGACTGCATTTGAGAACGGGGACGTCCACGGCATTGCTCAAAGAAGCTGAGTCGGAAAATTTAAAGATTATCATCAATTCACACAACTCTAACATATTGTTACTCATTGATAATTATTACGAGGTGCATTTTATGAATGTGACAGGGATACATGAAACATGCGTTCGGGTGCTTACAGTAAGTAGCTAAAGTCTAGCTCTACATTTTTCTTAAACACACAATACTGAGTAGTGAGATACATTGACACAACTTATATAAGGAACTGTCATGGTTTGATGTAACGGGTCAATTTGACAAATTTAAGCTTTTAATCCAAATTGAGGAATCATTCTAATGAAGTAAAAATGTGAAATTGAATAATATGACACAAAAGCCTCAACAAGTGTGTGTGTGTGTGTGTGTGTGTATGCCAGACTTTTCAAATGCAAGCGTATGTTTGTGAGTGCCTGAAAAGGGCTGTCCACGGAGCAGTTGTCAGCCATAAATGAGTCACAAAAAGCCCACATCTTACAACATCAGGTTGGTTTCCTTAAAAAATAAAAATCCCTCTACTTGGGTCATGAATGGTGCTGCATCTGCAGTATCCCACTTCATTGTGTTCTTGTCAGCTTCTAGCAATCACAGGCACGACCTGCAGACAAACAGTTTAATATTTAGTGGTCACAACAAAGTATCCATCCATTTTCCGATTCGCTTATCCTCACAAGGTTGCCAGCCATTCACAGTAACACAGTAACAGTAACAAGAAATATTTCTTTAAATGTGCTTTTCTGCAGATCCAATTCCTGCCATCCATTTTCAAAGTCAGGGTCTGCTTTCAACTTTCGACTTATACATGATTGGTTGCCTCACACCACCACCTGCGGAGCAGCACGGAGCACGTCATTGGTGGACAACTTGAAGCTACTCTCTACAAAATGAATTTCCAACCACTTGATCGTGGCCGACTGGTCGAGTGCAGATGGATCCGAAATAGAGTGAGAGGGGAGAATGGGAAAAAGAAAAAAATGCATGTAAAGATGTCTTTTTATTATACGTAATTATATATTTAGGCGAGCCAACTATAACCGTCGTGACACATAAAAAAAAATATTGATTTAATTTTTAAAGTACAGTAAAGTCTCGTTATATCGATATTCAAGGGAGTCTGAAAAAATATCGATATAACCGGGACTATCGATATATCCGACCCTGTTTGCATGTAATTTTCTCAGTGCGTGCATAGAAATAGTATCGATATAACCGGGACTATCGATATATCCGATATCGATATAACGAGACTTTACTGTATGTCTTTTTTAGGTCACTTTTAGTATTTGGAGAGTTATTTTAAAAGAGTAATTTGTTACAAATAACTTCCAGAAGCTATTTGTGTTATAACTCAGTCTGCCTGGTAAAAGTAGTTACTCAACCGAGTTTTTCTTTGTTTAGAGTGTAAGTATGTTTTATAATAGCTAAATGAGTAATACAAACTTTTAGAATATTTTGCATTCATTTGAAATCAACAAGGGCGGCCCAGTGAGTGGCCCAGTAGTTAGTGTGTCAACCTCCCTGTGTGGAGTTTGCATGTTCTCCCCGGCCGGGCCTGTGTAGGTTTTCTCCAGTGAATCTGGTTTCCTCCCACATTCCAAAAACATGCATGGCAGGCTGATTGAACACTCTAAATCAGGGGTGTCCAAAGCCGGTCCTCGAGGGCCGCTGTCCTGCCTGTTTTCCAGCTCTCCCAATGGCAACACACCTGATTCAAATGATCAGCTCATCAGCCAGCTCTGAAGCAGCATCAAAATGGTCCTGAGGCGCACCTTCACTGATTTTCATGTGTTGGTTAACAATCAACCACTGTGATTGTCATCAACTTTCATATGCATACTAAGATTGGTGTCTTATTTCTTCAAATCATATAAAAAACAAAAACATTAATTTGTCACATTTCTGAACACTGCTTTTCACTTTAGGTTCGGTCCCTCTTCCATCTTCAACATCCCAACCTAGTGGCTTTTTTTGTAATACTGTGAATCTGCAATGCTCGGGGGGGGGGGACTGAATCTGAAGCTGTATTACAAAACAGTTTATGTGAACGATGACGGTGATGATTCCGCTTTGAAGAAGTTGTAAATGTGCATCCATGAATCCCTGTCTTTGACCGGCCTAAAATATAGTTTGATTTTTTTTAACAAACACGTCTATCAGGCTCTTATCTGGTTAATTATTTTTGTTTTGTTTAAGTTGGAATCTGTTATGACATACATCGTGTTTTATACTATACATAAGCATGCATGTGTATAGTGTGTGTGCGCGCAGTCAATGCCGAGAGGTCGGCTGCTTAAAAAGCTGATCTTGTGTCAAAAAAAGGTTGGGCACCCCTGCTCGACATTGTATCAGCTTGTGTGACATGGGTCCATTCACAAACAGAGTAAATATAACTTTAGACTTTGGCAGGATGGCAAATGGGTGATCAAATTGTCAATATTGCAACAGTGAAGGAGAGCTCTATCTTCCTAGATATAAGTTAGGTAACATGCAGTGTTTTTTCAAAATTGTACAGATGACGGCTGAAGAAACCTTCTCATCGATGGATCACTCCTGTACGACTGAGAGCTTACACAGACGTAACATGCAGTGGTTTTAACACTTTTTTTGCTACCATGTCAGTCTAACCTGTCCAAGGCTTTCAGAATCATTAGTGACGTTGATTTCACTTAAACTACATTCGCAAGTCATATAATTAGATAAATATTGATTCTTAAATCCGTGAGAGAAACATTTGTAAACCTGCCACTTGCGGCTCTCCGAGCTCTCTTCATATTGAACATAATGGGGTGCAGCTCGCCGTTGTGACCACCAGTCATTGTCTGTGTGTCTAAGTGCACCCCATTGCCAGTGACTAATGCAAAGAATGAATCCTTGCAGAATTGATGAAGCACACATATCAGGTTGCTTGGAACATAGCATTGGCAATGAAAAGGAATTTATCCTAACATGCCAAAAAGAAGGTCGGAAGCAAAGGGCAGAGGACAGTTTATGTGCTGCCCTGTGTATGATGTGGCTCTTTGTGGCAACACAGTCAAAATTGTCACTGTTAGCCTCTCGGTGGTTACTTATTGCATAGTATTTTAATGGTTTCTAAAACTGTGACGTGATTGTGGTGGTATTGAAGAGGTAATTTTAAGTCAGGTACCAAATGTCCATCCGAGTTAGAGGTATTCGTGTATTTTAATGGAAGCAGTAGAATATAATACGAGAGTACAGTTTTTGATAGCAGAATTGTCTGCCAACTGAGTATACATTACCTTGGTCGGTGAGCATTGCCTGAGTGTTGCTTCCTGCCCTCCTCCTGCAGAGTGATGGGCACGGTGAGACAAGGCAAAAGAACCTTTTTCATGCTAGATTTTCAATGGCAATTGTATGAGTTTCACCTTTTGTCCTGCTTGAACTTGCACCTGCAGTGGCCACCTGTGCAGAGAACGGCGTTGGCTTGACATGATACGTTTGAGTGGCTATTTATTGATTTATTTATGTATATTTGTATCGAGTATCTGTATTTAAATTTTTCTGACTGTTCTCAACGATGCCAATGTACACAAGAACCTGCATATCAGTGTGTGTTGTGCATCTTACTGAGCAGGATGGTTATGCCAATGAGGCAAAGGACAGCTGCCAGAATCAGACCTCCAACACGCAGTCTGTGGTAGTCTGTGCACAGCAGAATTCCCATGAGAGGAGACAAAAGCAAATACCCAAAGATCTGACATGGTAAAAGGTAGACTTCACCCAGGTGTTAATTATGCATGAAAAAAGGATGAAGTTATCAAATTCAGTATAGACAAACTACTAACTTTTTAAGAGCTTAAAAATGCTCTACAGGTTTCGTATCACTGATGTTTAAAAATTCAGCCGAATAGAATGAATGACAATGAACATTTAGTGGCGTGTTTCTTTAGATACAACACTTGACAAGATTGGAAAAATATATACTGCACTAGACAATTTATGTCTTAGGGACTTCATTTAACTTACATTAATGAACGGGCTTCTTGATTTCAGATTTGGGCAGTTATACTCATGTCCCCCTACTGGATGAATTGTAGAAATAAAAGTCGAGCAGTCTCTTTTGTGTCAGACTTTACAGTCCGTCCATACAGTATGGTCAAGTCTGAAAATTGGGTTTTTTTTTTACCTGACCTACAACTCCTTTCATGGTCACCCCTTGCATGTTCTATCAAAGAGCTGTCAGATAAAGCTGAAAGTCTGACCATTTTACTAGGCTGATGTCAATCAAATCCATTCTAGTGGTGCAAAGAGACACTTTGCAACTAGCGATAGATCGTCATCAATATGTGGCGTATTGATGACATAAGCCCAATGGTAGTGAAATGTTTTGATTTTTAAAGAAACCGATAGAACAAGAGGATTTACCAAAGGTAAATGGGTCATCTTCGGCTGTAAGACAGAAACAAACTTGGTTTGAGCATCAGGTACAGAACATATTGGAGTGTGTCAGAAAGGTTCCAAGAATGGCGGAACAGGTTCCAGGGTCTCATTTCAAGACTGCATAAAGGCACGCCGAGGAGGCTGGCAAAGGGTGTTAGTCTCTAGCGGGATTGCTCTGAAGGAGAAAACATTTTGGTTCCTAATGTGGATTTCAAATACCGTACAGTATATTTGTCATGAAAAACAGTCCTGGAACTTTCTGACACATCTCTAACCATTCAAACATCACATAGGTGCATGAGAGTCAACAGCACAATACAACTTAGTTTGATGCCTTCACTGATGATTCCCCACAAATGTCAAGAACTTGCAATGTGTGTTTTCTGCCTTGTAATTCAACCATAAAATTAGGGACATTTTCAAGGAGTAAACATGTATGAGAAATCAGGTATACTTACACTTCTGCTCTTCAGCAAACACCAGTGAGAGAGCTGCAGGAGATGGGAGAAGCACATTATAGCGATAGGAGATATATCCAGTAGTTGTTCTTTTCCCCCACAGTTCAACGACCATCACAAAGGTAAATAAAACAACTTTATTATACAGTACAGTTTATTTCTTTAATTACAATACCATAGTACATTTATTATACATAAAATAAGGTATATTTTGTGTCGTTTTAAGGTTTATTTGGTAGAAAATTATGTTTTATTGGGACCTGGGAACAAATTATTCTCATTTTATGGTTTCTTATGGGAAATAAATGTTCAGAAGACAACCTTTTCACCTCACACACAGTTTCTGGGAACCAATTATATTTGTGAGCTGAGGAATCACTGTATTTGTAAAATGTGATCATTTCAGTGTGCACGCTGGTAGAGATTTCATTGCTCACTGGTCTAGAAAAAATTTAGAACTTGCCAACAGAAGTTAGGTAAGTCAGTCGGTATACAGTAAATACTGCTACTTTTAAATCCATACTTGCAAGTTAGCTTTTTTCCATCAAAAACTTTGATTTAGGTTTTGTCAAATCAATTTCACAGTATGGTCTTTTTGTCATTTTAGAAACATATTTTTCCTGTCTCTAATTTTATCTATTTTTTTCTGTTAAGGGTATGAGTTTCAGTGTTGTTTCTTTGCTCGTGAAAAGCACATTGAGTTAGCTCCTGTATATATGAAATGCAGGATATAAATAAAACGGGCTTGCGTTGACATAGCTTTCCGAACAATACACTTTATCAAGCACCTGTAGCATAATTTACACCATACTGCATACACATAACTGTTGCTAATCCTTAGAATAAAACATGTTATTTCATTTTGAGGCTGCGATCCTCTTGTAGAGTATTCACTTCAAATTATTCAGACTCAATTGTTCTGGATAGCATCAAGTGTAAATCATTTGACTTACTTGTCATGAGCACCAAAGCACAGATCTTTGACATGTTGATGCTTTTTAATGTATGGCCTGCAAGAGAAATACAAATATTGATATAAAACACAATTTTAGCAACAATGAATCACACAGGGCGGCACAGTGCTATGAGGACACATGATGAGATGATAAAAATAAAAAGTCAGACACCAAAAGTGTGTGTGATGAAAATCAGACAAAAAAGCCCCGAAATCAACACCAATGCTTTTATGATTGTATTATTTTGTCATTTTATGTTAACTGTTCTGTTGATGGCAGGAGGTGGTGGGAGGGGCTGTCCATCATAGCTTTTAGTTTCACTAGCACAGGGACAATTGATTGTGAATGTGTAATTAATAGATGCATAAATGGACACCCTCCTTCTTTGCGGGTGGTTCATTATTTAAAATGCTCCCTCTGTATTTTTATGTTTGACTATTGTCTTGTATTTATTTTTCGCATGGGCCATTCTCCAATCAGCTCCCAGTCTGCTGTTACCTTCCACACAGTTGTGTTTCATAGCCTTGTTTGCCACAATAGTATTTGAAGGCTTGTGTTGTTATTCTGATGAGTGTATGCTGTCTGTTCTGAAAATGCTGGCCTAATAATTCCTTGTTCTTATGTGAAAATGTTCAATTACCTTTTGCCTCTTGTGCTGCCCTCTTCATTTCACTTTGACAATGAAAACATTATTTGGGGCTACAGTACTGCACTTTTGCTGGTCACAAGTACAAGTGCCTGGTTTGTTTTTCTGTGGAATATATTACCTGCGGGAACAATGGTACTAACAGCCCCAACGTTTTTCTATATTTTTGCCAAGCCAAGAAGCTGATTATATCAAATGGACGTGTTATATAATCTCTTAAATACCAAACAGATTATTACTGACTGCCATTCTCTCTTTCAGGCAAGGCATTTGTACAATTTAAGAGGAGCACAATGTCACCACTCACTCTGTCCCAGACTGAAACAATGCAGATATATGATGTGTTGTTGATGTAGGTAAACCACAGAGCAATGGCGTCGTTCGGGCTACTTGGTGGTGGTGCTGGTGGGGGGCGGTTTACCCTTAAATAAAATGTTCTAAATCTTCCCTAAACGATTTTTTTCTCATTTTGTATTCTTGTTCTTATATGAGAGATGAATATACTCGAAGGATGGGCAAAAGAACGTTCCTCAGGAAAGTCAGTCTTCTGGACTGCTTGTAATGACAGTTAGCTAGTTCCTATCTAACGGCAGAAAGTCTTATGTCACTAGCAACAAGCATGTCAATTAATCTGAAGTATTGTACATGTTGGAAGCTCCTGGCTGTGTACACGAATATCATGGGCTGTTCACACGAATATCATGGGGGTTCGTGAATGAACTACACATCCAGTTATGAATATGATTCAGATAGTTCTGAAGAGGAAATGTTTAAATGTTTGCAATCGATTATAGAAGGTCTTCCGGATCATTTTGAGGGATCAAGACTGATGTGTAGGATCACAGAAAATGCAGAAGATGGCACCAGAGCTCAGTTGGAAATTGGTTGATTTTTCACCATGGAATTTTTGTCAGCGGATATATACTAGTTGTCTCGGTGTAACATACAACGATTCACCATTGCGTTATTTGCGTTTTCCTTCTAATTTCGCCATCAACACGGATCAACATGAAGTTTTCAGACCAAACAAAGTACCACAAAATGCATTAAGGTGATGCAAGGTATGTCCTTTCTTTCTCATGGGTGTTCCTTCAGTGACGTAGGGTGAGGACTCGTCACCAACTCAAAAACAAGACTTCCGGAATATTCAACGAGAGTCTTAAAACGTAAAATATAGCTATATGCGGTGGAATCTTTGTAAAATACGCTCAGTAGAAGTCATTTGAAGCGATTTTACAAATTATGGACAAAACTTGTCCGGATACATCGGTTGTCCTTTAAATAGTATTATCGCTCGATGCTCGCTGCTGGTGTGCTGGACTTGCTCATATCCTGCACATTCCCTGGGGGCTAAGTAGCACTCCCAGCCCCCCCCGCATCCATAAGACGGAGTGATGCCGCAGCCTCAAAGTAATGTGTTACATCACAGCCATTAATCATCACAGCCTTTAATTTCTGTTTTTAGTTTTTAAAGACAGGATTTATTATATGATATATACAGTATTGATACTGCACGTTTCCATAGAGATTTTGCAATCTGTTGCTGCCATCCTAATATGTCTTTTGACAAGTTAGCAGACAGAAAAATCCATGACAACACTATTAAACCACACTAACGCTATTGTTGTCTGTATTTCAATCCTATTTTCTAATATGTTTGTTCTAGGGCCACTATAATTAGATCCCAAAGCATTTCTCAATTGTTCCATGTCTGTGTAACAATGACATCACAGCAGGAGGTAACAAACATATTCTGCAGCACTGCAGTGATTTTCCACGACAACACGCGTCTCCTGAGAGCCAGCTCGCGAGCAAACACACCTGTTCTTGTTTCCTTGCAGCGCTTAACATCTTAACATCTGAACATAATTCAACTTCTAAGACGGCATCTGTAAACATTATCATGTTTTAGTTCTGCCTGGAGTCTTCCTATTCAAGAAACATCTATGTAATCCACAGAAACATATCTGAATTTGTATTGTCAGTGACGATCATGACCACGTAATGTTTGTAATGACTGAGTGCTGAAGGGATAACATATAAAGCTCAAAGTGGAAATTTATATGGAGGGGGAAATAGCACTGCGGGGTCCTGCAACAACAATCTGTCGACGCATGCGCCAAGCTCACAGTGCAATCCGTGCGTCAGTACACATACTTATTCAAAATGATCACAAGACCAAAACATGAACTGCGTCGATTCAGTCCGGGGAGCGTTGACAATGCAAAAGCTCACCAAACTGTGTTTATAAGGAAGTCTGTCAAGCAATGTGATGATGCCTGCCGAAACAAGTCAGATCTCAACCACGCTCACTTATTGTCGTACATGCGTATATATTATGGAGCAGCTCCCGGGGAAACAGAAATTGTCCGCTGTGTGGGACCATTTTGATCAAACGAAAAGTTTGCAAGATAAGGTGTTGATAAGTTGAGGTCTCACTGTATATAGCCACCGGCAAGTGCTCTCACGAGCCTTGCTTTTTTTGTTGTTGTTGTATTTTTTGTGTCTTGTTTTGTCACTTTGAGTTGTTGTTGCGTCATGTGGATCGGATGTGGATTGTTTTTCAGCAGTTTTTGGCCACGACATTCATCACGGAGGAGACTGTGTTGGGTGGTTGAGCCTTTTCAGTAGCATGGGTATACTCACACTAAGAGATTAGGAGGAATGTTGGTGCTATTTGACTGTCATTGCTGGACACCACCGTACAACAAAGAGGAGAACAGTGCTTAAGATTGAACTGTCTGTCTTTTGCGTCTACTTTATTTTGACTTCAAGTTGGCGCCACAAGAGTAACTGCTTTTACAGCAGCTCCTATATATAACGTCTCTCACCACGCAAAGGAGGTCCTCTGTACGCCGGCATCATTAATGCCATTTGAGCGTGTTCTCCACAGTAGGGGAAATAGCATGCAAGAAACGCAAGACACTCAAATTCAACTTATTAAAAAAAGGGATTTTTGAATAGTAAGCCCACAGGCATCCTCATTCACATAGTTTTCACATAATTCAAATATATTGAATAATACAACATGAATGCATACAGGTAAATGACATTGGATACACTTCTCATTAAACCATTCAGTTCAGTCTGTCAAGTGGGTTGCCTGCAAAATTTTCAGCAGTCCAGCAGGTGTCAGTGGTCAGTGACACAGTACCAACAGTGAGTCATTGTGTTTACACGCTTCAGGACGCCTCAAGGAGCCATCTCTAGAGAGAAGGACTTTGCAGCTGACATTTGAAGAGCAGGGCCACTGCTTCTCCCTTGGTGCCTCTCCACAGCAACCCACGAAGAGGCAGCAGGAATGTGCTGCTTTGGAAACTAGCCAATACCCACAAGAGGACGGTTTACTTCAGAAGAGAGAGTGCTCACATGGAGTATCCAGGGGGAGGAGGACAAAGAATGAGATTGAAACTGAAACCAGAGAGAGAAGGGCAGGGAGAGAAGAGGGGACAAACTCAAGGTGAATGAGCAATAGGGTGAAACACTATGTGATACTAGGTACAAGGATAATGAAACAGCATAGGGAGGGAGGGCCAGGAGTGATGGTGCCTTGTCCTCTAGTTTTAAGAGCAAATTCTAGAATCAAATGAATGTTAGTTGAAGCCTCCTTCAACTAACATTGCCGGCAGAAAGCGAGCGTTCAAGTCATACCTCTGAATACAGTTGAACCTTAGAAGTTGAGCAAGGAGGGTTTCAGGATAATGGTCAAGATCAGATTTTAAAATTTATGTTCAAATTGGAAATCCACTGCACCAGGATCAAATTGTCACCAAAATAGGACAAGTAGAATTGTTGTGGCCAAGAATAAGTCAGCCTTAACTCATTCACTGCCAGACGTGCAAAAATGTGTCCACTTCAATGCCAGGGTTGTTTTTGTTGACATTTTCACTCAAATTGCACGACCCACAAAATATTGAGTTTTAGGACTACATAAACATTCAATCCAGCGTTATAAACCTTACACTCTTTTTTTCATCAGAAAAAAGGTTAATTTCTAGATTATTTGGTTCTAGATATATCGGCTGTTAAAACAGATGCTTTCACCCCAAATGTCCAATTTTTCCCAAAAAGCAGAGAAAATGAGCTTTTTCTACAGAGAAGGACATTCAAGCAGAAAGGTGATCAAGGACGGTATTTTTAACTTTGGGTGACACCTCAAACATCTGGACAGATGTTTACTTCTATGAAACAAGAAAAGAAAAGACTTTTGATGACAAAACTACATTCATTTCAGATTTATAACATCAGATTCAGACCCAGAAACAGAACAAATAATAATCTATTTACAGATGTGTGCATGTGTTTGAACTATGTACAGGTGTGTGTGTGAGCTATATACAAGTGTGTGTGTGTCTCCAGCTCCTCTCTGGGGACTTGGTATTTCTGTGGTTCCTCAAGCTCCTTTTTTCTGAAGTTTCCGTCACTTGGGACGGCTGCATCCACTACAACGGCTTTCCTCAGAACAATATATGGTTGGTTTGCCATTATCATTTTATAATAATAATACATTTCATTTTGTCAGTATGTCACACAGGATCTTCCCGGGGTCATTCTTCACCACCTTTGGAGACGTTTCCCACTTTGACGAAGGGGTTTCCACACAAATGTTTTGTAGACTATGCCAACTTTCCCTGACAACATTTCTCACCCGGCAGTTATGTGTTGGATCGTGTCAGGTGCCTCTTCACATAACCTACACATTGGATTTTGTCTGATGTGGTGTATCTGGGCCTCAACGGCTCTGGTACTCTGGACCTGCTCCTGTGCAACCAGGATGGGTGCCTCTGTGCTGTCCTATAGGCCTGCTCTCCCTAGCCACTGATGGAAGTTCTTGAGATCAGCCACTTCAGTTATGGTCCAATGATTATATCCCATGTAGGGGCTCGTCCTCCAATGATGGTCCCTCTTCCAGCACCCCATCCTCTGTTCCACATTGTAGGAGACATTCTTTGAGTATGTCATCCGTTGGAGCCTTGTCCGTTATGTTTCATCCTGTACAGTGGCTCTCACACTTACTAGTCCCAGGACTAATTCTTTACGGCTTGCGTAGACTCTCAGGATACTGGATTTGGGATGGAAACCTCCAACAATGGTTAGGAGCTTTCAGGTCTTAATGTCTGCGGATCTCTTCCTTTGCCCACTTATTATTCCCACAGGGTATCTGATCACTGGCAGGGCATAGCTGTTCAATCCCTGGGTCATGTTCTTCTCATTGAGTTGTGCTCTTCAGACTTTCCGAGCTGCAGGAATTTAGCCGCCACCACTTTCCTTGTTGCCAGTCTCGAGGTTGCCATTGGCTTGTAGTATACCAAGGTACTTGTAGCTGTTCTCAATGTCTGCTATTCTTCCTTCAGGGAGTGAGACCCCTTCAGTGTGGACTACCTAGCCCCTCTCGGTCACCATCTGACTATATTTCTCAAGCCCAAATGACATCTCGATGTCACTGTTGTAGTCCCTAGTTGTGTGGATTCGGGAGTCTGTGTAACTTTCACTCTTAGCATACAGCTTTATGTCATCCATGTAGAGGAGGTGAATGATCATAGCTCAATTTCCGAGGCGCTATTCATAGCCTGTCTTGATTACTTGATTTATTGGGTTCAGACCTATGCAGAACAGCAGTGGGGAGAGTCCATCATCTGGGTACATACACACGTCGTTGTGTCCAAAGCCTTGCAAGACGGGCTTCCTACGTCATCGCCAATTCTTAGTTTTGGAGGTGATTGGAAATAAAATGGCGCAACAAAACGACAAAGAGCTGACAGGTGACATTGACACATCCAACTAGCATCTTCAAACCTCAAATCAATTGGATTTATTCTGCATTGGACTCATCATTCACAATGAAAAAGAAGAGAACATCCCCTGTCTGGTATCATTTTGAGCAGATCTCTCCTAAAAAGGTACAAATTATTATAACCAATGGGTATATATTTTGTAAACTATTGTGACAGCACAGTGTATCCCTCGTTTTAATGTATTTCTTCAACTTGCTGATATTTCAAAAGGTGAAGTGTAAGCTTTGTCCTAAAGAACTTGGGTACCAAGTGAACATTTTTGCCTCAAAAAAAATCAATGAAAGGTGTGTCTTGTTGTTTATGTGTCAATGTCTAAAAATAAGCAATTATTCTTTCAAGTAAGACAAGCACATCACAACTCCGTGCCATTTGTGCTTTCTCGAAAAAATGTTGAATTCTCAGACTTTTGTCGTTCCATGAGAATGTGAGGGGAGGGGTATTAGTGTAGCTCAAGCTCGTGCACCAACATGGCTACGCTTGTGAAATCAAAACAACCAACTCAAATACGCTCTATGTTAAAATTTTCCTAAACTTTTTAGAGGAATTCTCATGAAAATGCGAAAATCCAGAGGCCTTTCATCTCTACGAAATGCATATCACAAAAGTGCAGTACATTGACATGCACAATAAGAATTGTTCGCTTGAATGTATGTATGTTCGAATGTCAGATTACTGCCACATATATTCTCAATGTTTGATTTCTATACTTTCTTTGGGCAGCACGTGGTGATTTGTGGAACATGTGCACAACGTACGAGTCACATTGTTGTTTATTTTTTTCATCATTACACCCACCCACTTGAATATTGGATGGGAATATGAGAGAGAGAGAGAGAGAGAGAGAGAGAGAGAGAGAGAGAGAGAGAGAGAGAGAGAGAGAGAGAGAGAGAGAGAAAGAGTGAGAGGCAGACAAGGAGAGACACACAGACAGAGACAGAGAGGGACAGATAGAAACTGTGTGTGTGTGTGTGTGTGTGTGTGTGTGTGTGTGTGTGTGTGTGTGTGTGTGTGTGTGTGTGTGTGTGTGTGTGTGTGTGTGTGTGTGTGTATGTGTGTGTGTGTGTGTGCTCCTGTGGTGGACTACAAAGACAGCTGTTGTTCTGCTCTCCAACATTCACAGCATTTTCCATTGTTTCACACAAGACTGCAAAACACAGATGGACTTAAACTGAACTACGTCATGTACAGTGATTTAACAAATAGCAATTAAAAAATTACATTCGCGAAAAGTGCAATGCTGAGGGTATTATTGAGTGAGGAAGGGAGGGAGCAACTGGAGGGATCGGTTGGAGAAGGAAGGAGGGACGGTGGCATCTGAAAGAGGAAAAAAGGGAGTGGAGCATACTGAGGCAGTGAGTCACTCTCAGTAGTGCTTGCACTGAGACCTGATGCTTACTGCTGTGCTACAACAGCCGTCACGACTTACCTCCATAAAATGTAGTTCCAGAAAGTTCTGAGTAAAAACATTTCTCGAGTAAAGTAATATTACAAATGGAAAATCATCACTTTAAATGTATCCACTGTGATCTTCTTGATACTAACCACAGTCAATTGAATTAACTTTGAGTAGCATTTAAAAACAAATGAAATAAAATAATTTTCAGTTGAGTTCAGAAGTAAAATCAGAATCAGAAAGCCTTTAATGGTCCCACAATTGGGGAAATTTGAAATTTATGCCAAGTAAAATAGGGCGGGAGCAGTGATTTGACGCAAATGCACCTCCCCGTGAGGATATCCACTCTTGACCGCTCCTTCCGAGCCAATACTTTTCTTTCTGTCTGCCTGAAGTCATGCAAGGACAGAAAGAAGAGTCTGTCTCATTTGAGAAAGGAAAGACAAAGCTCTATGTCACTCTTTTCTTCCCACTTCTGTGGTCACTTGAGAGATGTGTAAACTGAAATTTGAACAACTCGCAAATACTTCTTCACTTGTAGATGTGTGAGAATCAGATGCTTGCTGTTTCTTCTTCAATTTGTACACGAGTGAGAAGTTACAAGACGACAACATAATCTGTTTGTTCTCCTGGATTAAAATTTTGTGTTAAAAACTGTGGTAATTGTGATTAATTAATTACAGTTCTTTTGGTGCGCTCGTACATATAAGAAAACGAGTTATCTTTTTACTTCTCTGTCTTTATTGTTACTGTCTAAAAGCCCTGATTGTGCGTTGGCTTCCAGTGTTTGAGTTGTTGAAGGTGGGGAAACAACTGTCAATCACAGCGTGAAGCGGAAATTGATTGGGAGCCATTATGTTGGGCTCGTTTAGCCAAAGCTGATCGGCTCCTATTGGAGTTGGGTGGGTTCAGTAAGCAACCGTGAGGATCAGAGTTCTCAGCACATTGAATGCACATTTTACATTCCAAAAACACCCTGATGACACAATTGATAAAGGTACAGTGTTGTCTCTAATTTATATGGTGTTTGCTTACTACCAAAGCAGCTAATTCAGCCCCCCGCATCTATGGAAAGCGCCCATATGCGAGTGTAGCTGCAGGTGATGTTAGCACCGAAAGCATGAGCAAGTTAGATAATTGCAAAGCCCTTCGGCAAACTAAACTCGAGAACCATCCAGCACTATTAGTTTGTCAGGTTGAACAATGTTATTTCTGAAGTACTAATTTACAGCACTGTTAGTTAGCAGTCTGTTTTATTGACTGTATATTATCAGTGAGGAATACTTAAATTGCTCAGAAATGTGTTCTTACTGTTTTTGATAAATTAACCTAAGCACTTTCTAAGGACCCGATCTATTTTATTTTTATTTTGTAATTATTTGGAGATGCACATAAACAATCATTTAACAGCGTAAATTCAATTTTTTACGTTTTCCATCCATTACATTTTTTTCCCATTTTACAAGTTTTTTCCCCTCGTTTTTATTTTGTCACTGTTACAGCAACGAGACAATGCACCAAATTGATCTGTAGCCGTTTGATCGTGAGAATCTCCCGTGGTAATTTGTGCCTGCTTCTTCCGGACCACAATACAGCGATACCCCGGTTTACGAACCCCTTGACTTACGAACTTTTTGGTTTACGAACGTTAAATTTATGAACATTTTACCTTGGCATAAAAACTATTTTTGAGATACACGCAGAGCACCATAATGAGTGATGTGTCGTTTGCGAACGAGCCCGTTCTGCTAACAAAAAAATGGCAGCCGACTCATTTTTGTCCTCTATTCCCCGCCCCCAGTCTTCGGTTAAAGCCACTTGATTGTTCAAGAACGCAGCAGTGGAGGTGAGGTGGAGGTTACAGACAGAGAGAGTGTGAGGCCGTTCGCCAAAAAGAAAATGGCAGCCAACTTGTCCTCTGTTCCCCACCCCCAGTGGGTCAAGAACGCAGCAGCAAGGGGAGGTGGTTTAAACATTAAAGAGACAGGCAGATGACAGAGAGTGAGAAAAAGGATAGACAACAATGCAATTTGGACTCGTTTCAACTTTGATAGTTCAAAGGCAGAGTGTAGACTGCAAGGTTAAAATTCCCATCAATCAGGCTCCACAAATAATCCGCACAAGCCATCTGTACACTTGATGCAAAAAGCTATCAACCCAGCTAAACAGAACACAATTGATGAGGAAAAAGGTACAATTATCGCAGAGAAAGCAACTCCGAGGGATCATTCCTCAAGATGATGAAAGAAGAAGGCTATGTTTCTCAACAAGTGCTTAATGCTGATGAAACCAGCCACTCCATTCCATCAAGCCATCAACGACCGTGACAAAGGTAAATAAAACAACTTTATTATACATTTTGTGTACATTTTATTTCTTTGATTATAATACCATCACACATTTATTATACATAAAATAAGGTATATTTTGTGTAGTTTTAAGGCTTAGAAAATTAGAAAGTAGAAAATTATGTTTTATGGGGACGTGGGAACGGATTATTCTCATTTTAATGGTTTCCGATGGGAAATTAATTTTTGGGATACAGATTGTGTTCAACAACAAACTGGCAGAACAAAATGTCCACTTTTGTCACAGAATTCGTTGAGTGTGTGCTTTTGTTTAGAGGCAAAAATTGTTCATTGATAGGGTAATAGCTTTTCATCTATACACTGCTTCTTTATGATCTTTTGTTTAGAAGTGTTTTCTGAGATCATAGAAACCTGATGACAAAACTTTCATGTCCAATCCACATGGCACGCAAAATGAGTACAGTGATACCTTGTCTTATGAACTTAATTGGTTCCCAGACAGTGTGTAAGGCGAAAAGTGTGTATCCCCAAAAAAACAATTTCCCACAGGAAACCATTAAAATGAGAATAATCCGTTCCCAGGTCTCCATAAAATATAATTTTCTACTAAATAAACCTTAAAACAACACACAACATACCTTCTTCTATTTATAATAAATGTGTTATTGTATTGTAATGAAAGAAATACACTGCACAGTATAATAAAGTCACTTTATTTACATTTGTGATGGTCGTTGATGGCTTAATGACTTTCCAGACGACACTACCTCACTTTACATACAGAAATTACAAGTATTGTCTGTTGTCAATTGTATGTCTTTTAGCCATGTTATAAGTGTCTTGCATGTCTTGCACGCTGGGTCCGAGAGGACATTAATTTCATTTGTGCTGTATGTCATGCATATTAGCACGTTTGACAATAAAGCTGAGTTTGACTTTGACTTTGATTGACACCTGTTGCTTTCTGACTTGTAAAATCTTACGAAACTGAAGCATCACATTATCATTCATCATGTTGATGATTCTCATAGCCTTTTCTGGATGGAACTGTTCAATAAAAGCCTGCACATCAATTCCTGGATGGCCTGCTTCTGCTTGTCCTCTTAAAGGCAAATCAAATCCTCTGTGTTGAGGACCTCATTATCGGCAACAACAAGCTCCTCGATGTCATCTGCATCCACTTCGAGTCCCGTAGGTGCTGGCAGAGATTTTATTACAACAAAAGGCGCGAGTCCGATGATTCCATGGACGCGGAATAAAACGCGACAAAAGAAGGTGGGCGGGGCGATCCGTCCAGCACATTCACGATCCCGGAAAGCACCAAACTTACGCGATCGCGGCTAACAATCACCTCGGGCAAAGTAAACTCTTGGACCTGCCAGCACAAGACACAGCGAGGTTCGAGGCGTCATAATTATGTCACTGGTGAGGTGACAGCGACTCGTTGAAATGAAATGAAATTGAAGTGTCTTCTTCGGCGACCGGCGGCCCCGCCCCAGCTGTCAACTCGCACGTGACAATTTCGGCGTCATTAGTCACGTGAAAGCAACGACTAAATCATGCCTTTGTGTAAAGCTTTTAGGCGAAGGATGGTAGCAATGGTGGACGGTACCGAGCTCTTTATTTGTAGAATGGTCGTAGAAAGTTACTCTCAGGGAAGTGACACAGAGCGTGAGAGACGTGTCAGGCTGAGATTCACATGAAAGCCGCAGTGTGCACATGTGACGCCATAAACGCAAATCTTGTTCGTGTTTCACAATGATCTCCTTCTTCTCCTCGACGGTGATTATTAGGGCATCATCTTGTATTAATTTCCTAATAGTAAAATTATCTGCAAAAAGCTCCTCAGAGGCGAATACAGAGTGTGAATACAGAGAGCGGAGGTGTGGAAAGGTGCGCCGGCTGGAGCGCTGTTCGGTCGTGTGCTTCCGCCGAAGATCCGACGATCATTCCGCCAGATCCGAAGATCACTCCGCCAGGCGTGGCGGGTGTGTATCGCTAAAAGTAGTGCGTGTTCCAAGGTTTAATTTTCATAAATTTGACGTTCGTAAACCGAAAAGTTCGCAAGGTAAGGTGTTCGTAAGCCGAGGTCTCACTGTACATTCATTCATCTTCTGGACCGCTTTATCCTAATGAGGGTCGCGGGGGGTGCTGGAGTCAATCTCAGCTGTCTTCGGGCACGAGGTGGGGGCATCTTGAATTGGTTGCTCGCTGATCGCAGGGCACACAGAGACAAACAAGCATTCACTCTCACACTTACACCTCGGGAAAATTTTGAGGGTTCAATCGACCTTACATGAATGTTTTTGGAGAAAACCAAAGAAAGTAGAGAAAACCCATGCAAGCATGGGGAGAATATCCAAACTCCACACAGGAAGGCCGGAAATTAAATTGAACCAGGAGCTTCTGCACTATGAAGTAGATGTGCTAACCCAAGGGTGGGAAAACCTTTTGGCTCAGTGGCCACATTGATTTTTAAATCAATTTGACAGGCACACCGAGTCAGCACAAGATATGGCACATATAAAAAATGCATAGGTTGACAGTCCATACCAAACATCAACAGAACAAAACAATTAACAGGATTAACTTTTTTTAGTGAAACTACAATGGTATTTGTCCTGTACGAACGTACGAGTATGTTAACAACATCCATGTGTGACACCACAAGCAACAAAGTGGAACATTATATCGCCACAAAAACTGCAGCGTATAGCACAGGTATATAAAAAATATAAAATAAACCTATGTAAAATATAACCTAGTGAGCACTATTATTGACAGAATTAGATGATATGAGACCTGGTTCCTTTTTTTTCGAGTGATGTGACCGGCTCTTTTCAGAGAGCCGGTTCTTTTGGCTCAGCTCACCAAAATGATCCGGCTCTTTTGGCTCCCAAATGGCTCCTCAGTTTGTTAGTTTTTTTGTGGCTTAAATTTATTAACTACCAAAAATCATGTGAACTTGTGTGAAAAACGAATTACTCATGTAAAAAATACACTATATTATTTTTTTTATTTATATGGCTTGATTTATATGTGCACAGACAGCATCCACTAACTTTCAGTTTCCCTTTGGTTACTCTGGTCCGATGATCAGCTGTCACGAATTTGCTTTTGATATTAATCATGCTATCACACCAACTAGTAAACAATATAATAATTGAATAATAATAACAGACTAATACGATAACAGTTGTCCACCTGTCTCTTTTACCCCCCTCCCACCCCCACTTCTCCTCACTGCTGCTTTGTGCCTGTAATTCTCCCCTCCCTCCTCTACCACGGATATTGACCAATCATGTGCAGCTTTAACCGAACACTGGGGGCGGGGAATAGAGGACAAAAAAGTCGGCTCCCATTTCTGGCTCCTTGTTAGGAAGTTAGGCTCTCTTCCTTCACTTTAGAGATCCTGCTCGTTCGCGAACGACACACAAGTATTTCTTTCCACATCAGGAGTGTTCACACGCAACTTTTAGTCTGGTGTATCTTCGGGCTGCTGCCCCCCCCCCCCCCTCCAGGGCATTCATACATACAAAAATACGCCGGTGTAGCCCATGAAAACAGCTTAACAAATTTGATGTACTTCAGCCATTTTTTCCTCACTCTCTCTTCCTCCTCCCTCCCTCCAAATGAAATGAACGCAGTCATCCATATTGAATCTCAATTGTGTATAAACTTTAAATAGGTAAAATATGATAGACCAATGGGTTGGATCTGGCCCCCGGGCCCGTGTAGAGCACTTTATATACAGCAGTGGTTGTTTGAAAGTTCGCAAAAATACTGTACAGCCAGGTTGAGTTTAAAGGATAACCAACACCATTTTATTGTTTCCGAACTGACATCAGAAAAAAAGTTTTATGGCATCTGAAATACCCAAAACACGCAGGCTGATATTTTTAGTCAAATGCAAAACACCAACAAAAATGAGTTAAAGTGTCCCAAAACTACTTCAAAATGACCTTGGAGATGGCGAGTTTCAGAAAGTCCCGCCCCCTTGTTCGTGACGTCATGCCAGGACGTCTTGCCTTGCTCTAGAATCAAAACAATGGCTTCGGATTCGGAGAAAATGCTTTCTTGTTACTCATCCAGTTATGAATATAATTGAAATGGTTCTGAAGAGGAAAGCATAAATGTTTTCAATCGATTAAAGTAGTCTTTCTGTATCAATTCGAGCCGTCAGGACTCCAATGTAGCGTCCCAGAAAATGCACAAGATGGCGCCCAAGCTCCGTTGGAAATGGGCTGATTTGTCTGCTGAGAATTTGTGTCAACTCGTATCAAATAGTAGTCTGGGTGCAACACACAACATTCACCCTCACGTTATTTATGTTTTCCTTCTAATTTTGCCATCAACACAGATCAACACAAAGTTTTCCGACCAAACAAAGTACCCAAAAAGCATTGTGTGTCGGTTTCTCGGTTAGGGGCTTTATTGACGTGACGTCACATCCGGAATCGTCACCAACTCAAAAACAAGACTTCCGGAATATTGAGCGCGAGTCTTAAAGGACAACCGTAGGAAACAAAAAATTGTCTCGGTTGTCCTTTAAAACGTAAACTATATCTATATGCGGTGGAATCTTTGTAAAATACGCTCAGTAGAAGTCATTTGAAGTGATTTTACAAATATGGACAAAACATGTCCGGGGTGTCGGTTGTCCTAGAGCACATATATCCATCTTTTTTATTGAAGTCCTTCTATGCCACATTGTAGTTCAATGTTATCAACACACACACACACACAAAATAATGCCAATTTCTCTATTAAATATGCTAACTAACTAGAATACTGAGGTTGTCGAGCCACAAAAAAATAATATTTTAAAATACATTAAAAATAGTACAATTCTAAGAAAGGCTCTGAGAGAGTAACACATTGGTTGATTCATTGTGAAATCGGTCGGCGTTATATTACCTTTCTACTTATTGTCCCTGTCGTAGCATTATGTGAGACTTTTTTTTTACAAAAGTTTTGATTTGAAAAACTACCCACTTTAGCGAGTGTTAAGAATCACGAAAAGTTACACTGACAAACACGTTTGTTAACATCAGAGTTTTAGGGATGCTCCCAAGATGGAGATTGATCGGCTCATTTCCTGAAGTACAGTCAAGGAGACAAGTTCGCTCAAAACACAAACGCGTATGTTTTTAACTTACCGTCGACACGGTGAACTCCCCACCAAAAACCAAAGAGGTTTGGCTCACGAAGACGATCGAAGATCATGCGACGAATATGCTGTGGATTCTTGTACGTTCGGTGGGTCAACACCCTTCTCGGCTGAAACACTCCACAGGTTGGCAGGCTTTCGGGAAAGGGAAGTTAAGAGCGTAAAACGGTGGATTCATCCCTGATCCCAGCTCGGTTCTGTGTTGCAACAAGCAGCTGAGAGGCCGTATCAGGCTGATTCTGACTCAGATTTCATAGTCCGGAGGGGGAGTGTCGCTTTGGCGTTTGCTTAACGTGAGCGAACATGTCAAATTCGCTACCTGGGTTGATTCGAAAGATTTTATGTTGTATGCTAACACATCAGGTATCGGCGTTGAGACATGGCTAAAATACCAAATTTTAAAGCACATTTTATTTAATGTAAGTGGATACATCCTTTCTTCTATTGAAATGCTTGAACACACGGAACAGGCTCTTAAAAATTCTAATTCAGGCAATATGGTGAATTGTACATGTGATCTACTCTTATTACACATCTTGTTGCATTTTGCAGCGGACTGATCTTATTTAAGCACCTCAAACAAACAATACAATGTAAGATATCTTTTCCAAATACATTGTTTTCACCCAGAAATGTGCAGATCAATTTAAAATAAACTCCTCCAATCTCCACCCCTCTGCTGTTTGTTCTTCATCTGCCACGTGGAAACCGGTTTGTCTGGTCCCATATCAGATTTCACTGCTGTCATCTTCCACTTTCCTGCAATGGGAGGTCAAAGTGGAGGGAGAGCAACAGTTAGCGCGTTGGTTCATGAAGAAAACAGACAAGTGGCTTGGGGGCGCGAGGAGGGGTGGGGGGGACGTATGTTTGCACATTCACTGAATAGTGGGGGATGAAAATGAAAGACAAGTCATCTTACTTGGAGCGCCTGGTGCACTTGTTGTCTGTGAAAGACATATTATTGTGTGAATACTTAAACAATCCTCTGCAGAGTGAAGCTGTCATGCAAATGCAATTATGTTTCTAAAAGCTCAAAATAAAAAAAATAAAGGTGATAGCAACATGCCCACCCATGTGAAGAATGCAACTTTTGTTCTCCGGTAGCATTTGGTCATTCAATTTATGAACGCGTAATCCTTTCAACGTATTACAATGGTTAAACAGTATTTTGACTGTGACACTTACATAGCAAAACACCTATTCCTCCGAAGAATAAAAGACCTGAACAGATCAGACCTGCGATTCGAAGTCTTTCATAGTCTGTGAAAAAAAATGCATATGCAGGGTTAAATGATTTGTAACAATTCCATTATGACATACGTATTTTACAAAACATACATGTGTTGTTTACTCTATGGTACTTAATCATATGAGTTCAAAAACCAAAGCTATGTTTGTGTTTACTGATGATATGTACAACACCATAGATTTTTTTTCCAGAATAAACATCATAATAGTCGAAATAAATTCTTTATACACGTGAGGCCTGTCAATATATGGAATTGAGGATGTTGTACTTACTATAAACAAAGGCACCTAGATCGCAAACAGAAGAAAAGAAGAGAAAGAAAACAGTCACTTACAAATCGACATGGTATGACACCCTTTTTCTGCACAAAGGCTCTCTCTATAAGAGTGTTAGCGAAAGAAACAATCAAATAAATAATACATTAAATTTTCATCTCATTGTCATTGATGGACAAAAAAACTGCTGCCTGATAACAAATGTTATCAGGCTAATACTGCATGTTTAGTCATTTAAATAAATAAATAAATAAATAAATAAATGTTGATTTAAAAACTTCAAAATAGGGCAATATGAGCGCAATTCGGTTTTACAGTGGGGTTAAGTTCCTCCACAAACTAGTTTCTGCACAGAAACAATTTGAGAAATGAAACTTTGATACCTAGACCAAAACCTAGACAGACAGCGGGTTTTTGCCTCACCTGCTTCAGTTTCATTGACGAGAGAGAAGAGCACTGGAAAAGAAGGGAAAGAGGAAATACGTATTTGTGGAATGTCTTTGTTAACCTGAAGCTAATGAGGGTTTGCACCTTTCAGGATTATTATCGTTGTTCAAAACATTTCTTGCAATAGCTGCAAAGCTACGCTTTAATAATTCCACTAGAGAAAGTTAAAATAGATGGTAGATGAAAAAGATGTTAAAACATATATTTTACATTATGTATACCTGCTATCACAGCCACGAGTGTGAGATGTCCCATATTCAACCCTGTTAAAACAGACAGGAAAGAGGAGAGAGATAATATGACTGTGAAACTCAATGGGACAACAATTTTGTTCTCATATCTTTGCCCGTGGTTGATACATCTCCATGCATGGAAAAAAGACACACAACCACACGCACACACCCACACGCACACACACGCACACACACACACACACACACACACACACACACACACACACACACACACACACACACACACACACACACACACACACACACACACACACACACACACACACACACACACACACACACACACACACACACACACACACACACGCACACACACGCACACGCAATATTATCCCTCTCTTCAAGAGGAATGTCCTTGCCGAGTGCGAGGTCAAAATCCCGTCAGCGGGGAAGCTTTTCATGTGTTTGGTTAACAAACAGATATGTCCAGTTAACTTTCATTCCACTTCTCAAATGAAAAAGAAACATAAAACACAGGGCACACTTTTGCACACACAAAAAATAAATAATGGAAAAAAATCCTAATACTTTTGGGCTGCTGTTTCCCATTCCTATTATAAAGGCTATTAAATGCTTATCATTTAATACCCTTTTGAAGTGAAAAAGAAATGTTTTATTTTAAAGGTAACCTATGATTGACCATGCATATTATGTACGTGGTCCTCAAGTACATTATTCCAAGAAGTGAAAGCAAGGTCAAGTTAAAAAAAAAGCAGGTAGAATTATCAAGTTAGCCATGGCATTATTCTATTTCGCAAACTTCACTCGCTGTTGATCTTCGCCAAGATGTCAAGGAATGGTCATAGAATCAAAATAATGTACACGGATGGTTTGTTTTGCATCTTTTATTCGACATCTTCCGTCTTGACCTCTGTCCAGAGGTCACCACCACTATCATCTAGCACGACATTGGTGAAGGCATTGGCGATATCCGACTTTCAAGTTTCATGAAAGTCATCAACAACTCCTATTCTTAAATTAAAACACTTGTGTATGTTAATACTCATTTCAAGGTATATCATCATTGAATGATTTTTTCAGTCCAAACACTCCAATAACAATAAACCTTCCAACAACAATTGGTTTTTTTTTTTCACAAAAAAATTGTTACAAACAAAGCTTGACCCAGACCCTCATAAAACCCATCTCGTCTGTACCTTGGCTTACCTGAATAGACGAGGTGCAAAAGAGTGTGTGAATGTTGTACACCGCAGCCTAGACAAAACTCTCTCTTTTCAGTTTCACCTGATTTGTTGCACCGACTCCTCCTCTTTGTTTAGAGTATAAACTAGTGTGTATGTATGTGCATTTTTATCTGTGTGACTCGTTTGTACCTGGAGGTCATTGGTATTGTTTTTCCATCAACATCAGTGCATCACATTGTGTAATAGTAAAAAGCATGTGATGTTTGACACTCATATTCAATACTCACAGGTGAATATATCCAGCAAATTAGATATTGATCCATACATCTATTTTCTGAACCACTTTTATCCTCATTAGGGTTGCGGGGCATGCTGGAGTCTATCCCAAACATTTCAGGGCAGTAGGTGGGGTACACCCTTAACTGATTGCCAGCCAATCACAGCGAAAAACTGTCCACACTCACACTCATACCAAAGGACAAAGTTGAGTGTTCAAACAGTTTGTCATGCATGTTTTTGCAATGTGGGAGGAAACCAGAGTACGCGGAGGAAACAATGCGGGCACAGGGAGAACATGCAAACTCCACACAGAAAGGCTGGAGCTGAAATCGAGGTCATTGCATCAGTCACTCGACCACAAGGGCCGCCCGGACTACATTGAGGTGTTTGCAATTTGTTGATCTGCCTATTGTCTTCATGTTGTATATTGTACAGTCAAGAGTATAGGGACCAAGCTTGACTGTGAATTATTACAACCTTACAATTGCCACAAAGAAAAAACACCTGGTTTAACACAAATCAGTGACGTGCAGTCAGGGGAGGCAGGTGAGGCAGTCCCTCACCTGTCATCATGGAAAGCTGTCATGGAAATATCAAATGAAAAAATAAATTAAACGGTTATATGTATTTAGTGATTTGTACTTTAAAGTTCTTGTCCATTTAACTTCACCGTTTAAGGATTTTTTTCAAAATCGCTGAATTTTCACATTTACCGTTCAAATACTAAGTAGAGACGAGCGGTGAGGCAGCGACTGAGCCTCACCATGGATTGCACAATCACTATGCTTACTGTGCTGGCTTGCTCTGCAGTGAGACCGCATTGCTGTCCTTCTGCATATCGTTATTAAAGCGTTCAAACACGTTTAGTATATGAATTAAATTTCTACAGTTTTGCTGGTGTATATAATGTAGAGTCATTGTACATTAGAAACACTGTACTACAGTGTTTATTTTGTTTTATTTTTATCAAAACGCTGTGCATAGGTGAGGCAAACAGTTCTCCCGCCTCATGACAGGGGGCACTTGTGATTCCAGAGATACTTCCGACTCCACATCTGCAGAATAATAGAATTAGAGACAGAAAGCTACAGTAAACAGTTAGCAAGTAAAGTGCAACCCTGCAGTCATTTTTTCGTGTTGCTTGGCCTCACTTTCAGAATGGAGGATTACATATCTAAATTGAAAGAATTTTCTAAACTGGACTTTCAATCGAAGCAGGAGGTAATAATTAAAGGAAGACCAATACCGGAGCTAAAAGGTTTGCTTCAGACAACGGGACACAATACTCGCTCTTTTCAGGCGGACTGGTACATACGAAAAGGCTGGCTGTGTGGATGTCCAGCAAGAAACCGCCTTTTCTGCTTTCCCTGCCTTCTGTTCTCAACTTGTGACAATGTCTGGACTCAAATGGGATATTGTGACCTGAAAAATTTACAACGGAGACTCATCAAAAATGAGCGAAGACTCAACATCAGCATCCACAATGCTAAGGTAAAGGAGAACCGGGAGATTTTAAAAGATCTCATCAATGCCACCTGATTCCTTGCCAAACAACAGCTGGCATTTCGTGTGGAAATGATGAAAGTAAAGGCTCTGCTAATCGTGGCAACTATGTTGAACTATTACATGCTTTCGCTGAGAAAGATGACAGGCTAGCGAGTCATTTTGGGGCATCCACTGTATTTTCTAGCCTGTGAAACAGAATACAGAACGATTTAATTGAAGCAGTTGGTGATGTCTATAGAATGACATTAAAAAGGAGATCGGTGCAGCCCCATTTGTTGCTGTAGAAGTAGACAAGATTGTCATTCTCAGCACTGAAAACATACAGTCGGAACAGGACTGATCAAGGACGACTTTCTTCACTGGCAGTGCTTTCCGTTGAGACAGACAGACTTTTAAAACTGAAGAAAGATAAGGAAGGCTTCTACAAAGAAGTTATTGATGCCTTTCTTCAGAAGGAGCGGCGCATGGACCTCATTTACAAGTAAAGGTAACACGATAAAAACGTTTTTTTAAATATTTTTTTCTATGCTACAGTTTTTATATATAAAGAATGCTGACATGAAATTTTAAACAAAATACGATAACTGTTGCCAATCAAATGGTGAATAAACTACTCTGTAGAGTTCATATGTTTGTAAATCTGACTATGGTGACGTCAGTGCCGCACCAGCCATGAACCTCACCGCACGTCACTGACACAAATAAGTGGAAGATGAGGTAAACGACACAAACTAATAATATTAATCATAAAAGATGTGAATAAGTAGTGGGTTTAAAGAGTTTGATGTTTCTCTTTATTTGTAAGTAGGTTCGTTATCAGATCTCCCAGGCAGGTGACGCGGAGAGCTTGATCGTGGCGTGGAGTCCGTCCGACGCCGGGCATGAGCCGGGCGTGCCTGTGCGGGTCTTTGCAAGTCTCTTTGAGTCTGTGAGTCCGAGATGAGTCTGAGATGATTCTGCCCCGTGGTTCGCCCAATCTCTCTTTCCCGCGACAGCTCCTTTTATACCATTTTCAAGCGTGTGCGATGCGTCAGGGTGAGACGCACATCAAGGAGATCAAGGAATTGAAAGACATGAAAGGGTTGAAAGGCGCACTTCAAAATCATACACACGTGTGACGCCACAGGGCTCCCCTCCTGGATCCGAAGTCGGTGAAAGCGATGAAGGAAAAACAAATTAAAACACAAGTCATTCTGCGACATGGTGAGGCCAGGCAAGATGACGGTCACCGGGCATGGCAGGCGTCGGTGGGGTGGTTGCCGAGGAAGTTTCGTGGTGCCTGGAGTCGTTGTACGGGAGCACGGCAAAGGGTGCTCTACGACTGCCAGTTTGAGTCGATCGATGATGGATTGTGAGGACGAAGAAGCGTGGGGTTGGTCATGTTGCCGGGCACGGACAGGCCGCTCATCGGCGACGGTGGCGATGATCGCGCTGCCATGGCGCTCTGCAGGACGCTGAGGAAGCACGCTGACGTCGGCGGCCGTGTCGGCCATGAAGCGTCTTCCCGAAGTCCGATCGTGGACATAAGCGATGTCCGACGATGTCCGATCGTGGACATAAGCGATGTCCGACGATGTCCGATCGTGGACATAAGCGATGTCCGACGATGTCCGATCGTGGACATATATGATGTCCAATCGTGGACATAAACGATGCAATTAGTTGCAGAGTCGCCAGGCGAATTGGACGGTGTTGGCCATCAGGGTGCGGCAGGTTTCACGGTGGGGTCGGGGCGCCCACGGGTGGTGGCGGCCCATCGGGAGCCCGGCCCGATGGGTCTTGCTGTGAAGGTGCCGGGATCACGGGCGGCTGGGAAATCTGTTTCTTTCCATTTGGAGAGTTGATTGGGCTGAGGAGGAGGGAAAAAATCCTCCTGGCTGGCTCGCCAATAAAGAGTTTGATGTTTCTCTTTATTTGTAAGTAGGTTCGTTGTCAGATCTCCCAGGCAGGTGACGCAGAGAGCTTGATCGTGGCGTGGAGTCCGTCCGACGCCCGGCGTGCCTGTGCGGGTCTTTGCAAGTCTCTTTGAGTCTGTGAGTCCGAGATGAGTCTGAGATGATTCTGCCCAATCTCTCTGTGCCGCGACAGCTCCTTTTATACAATTTTCAAGCGTGTGCTATGCGTGAGGGTGAGACGCAAATCAAGGAGATCAAGGAATTGAAAGACATGAAAGGGTTGAAAGGCGCACTTCAAAATCATACACACGTGTGACACCACAGGTTTCTGCGATTAAAGAGGGGTAAGGTTGAATACTTATTAAATGAATAAAATGGAGATGCGATATATTTCCAAATGACAAACCTTGAATATGTGACTACCATTGTACAAAAATCAAAATTGTAGTGCTGGTTTTCATTGCCCCGGCATTTTCTTCACCCCTAAAACTGCAAACTAAAATTGCTTAAAAGAACTGGAGAAGTTCAGAAAAATGTGCAGTATTTCATTTCGCATTTATAGAAAGGCTCGTAGTACGTCAGTGTAAGCTCTCAGTCGTACAGGAGTGGTCCATCGATGAGAAGGTTTCTTCAGCCGTCATCTGTACTTTTTTTTGAAGGTGTCGGACGTTTCCCCTCCTATCCAAGAGGCTTCGTCAGCGTACAGACGATGGCTGAAGAAACCTTCTCATCGAAAGGCTCGTAGTGCATTATCAACATCTACTGTATATGAATGCTCAATACTGCTGTTCTTACCAAATTTTCGGACTGTTCTAAGCAAGTTTACCAATGGGGAAAAACAGAATACAAAAATAATTCTGAATATTCCATTGTTGGTATCCTTATTTAATGGTTTTTAAACTTGCTGTAGAACCTGTTGATGATCTGTGACTGCGACCAAATATTCTGATATTGGGAAAAACATTTTACACTATGTCTGCTTCACAGTGCAGGGTGTAAGGTTTGATTCCAGCTCCGGCCTTCCTGTATGGAGTTTATATTTTCTCCCAGTGCCTGTGTTGGGTTTCTCCAGGTACTGTGGTTTTCTCCCACATTCCAAAATGTTTGTTTAATAGGACACACTTGATTGCATGTGAATGGTTTTTCCTCTTTGTGTGCCCTGTGATTGGCTAGCAACTTATTCAGGGTGCCCCACACGTATTGCCTGAAGACAGCTGTAATAGGATTAGAAAATGAATGGATAGATGGATGGGTTTTCCTGCAAAGGGTGGCCCAGTGATAGAATGGGTAGCACGTCAGCCTCACAGTTCAAGGATGCAGAGTTTGATTCCTGCTCCTGCTTTCCGATGTGGAGTTTGCATGTTCTCCCCATGTCTATGTATGGTTTCTCCAGCTACACTGGTTAAGCACTGAAGCTGTTGAGGGATTATTGCACCTAGTTTTGTCTCAATTTGGATGTGGAAGGCCTCAACCGTAGTAATGTGCCGGCGGTGGCTGGGTGGTGTGGGAGTTGGGGTTGATCTGGTGACCAAAAGACTGGTACAAACTAGAAATTGTGTTGAGAGCATGCCACATAGATTCTGAGCTGTGTGCTAGTACAGCACAGTCATCACCTTACTGAAGTTCATAGGAAGATGTTTATGAGCACTGGAGCCAAGACACAGGCCTGTTTCACCCCAGCATTCACCTAGAAGAGCTCTGACTGGAGTCCCCCAAAGAGTAATCTGGCTTGCATCCCATCATGCAGCTGCTGGCGGATGCAGAGAAACTTTGGTGGTACCCCAAGTTTGCAGATGTGTTTCCAGAGCAACTCATGGTTGACACTGTCAAAGGCTTTGCTGAGATTAATGAAGGCTATGTAGAGGTCCAGGTGATTTTTTTCTGCTCTTTTCCATGAGCTGCTTTAAAACAAAAATCATGTATGCGGTCTTGTCTTCTGGAAGCCACACTGCGTTTCTGGAAGCACAGAGTCTGACACATGCTTGACCAGCCTGCTGAGCATTATTTTGGCCAACATTTTCGCTGCGGTGGAGGGGAGAGAGATTCCTCGGCTATTCCCGTAGGCTGTTCTGTCCCCTCTCTTCATGTAGACTACAATGATGTTGGCATCCTTCCAGTTCTGTGGAAGGTTCCCATGTTCCAGATGTTATGGATAAGGAGGTGCATACGGCGTATGAGTAGACAACCTCAGTGTTTGTAAACCTCTGCAGGGATGCCATCAGGTCGAGTACTTTTGTTGTTCTTAAGGCTCGCGATGGCTTGCCGGGTCTCAGAAACGATGGGGTGTCAAGGCTCGTGATTGGCGGTAGGTCTGGAAGATTGTCCAAAATGTGTGTGTTGACGGGGTTCGTTGTGTTGATAAGATTCTCAAAATGGTTTGCCCAGCGAGCGAGGATCTCATGGCGGTCCTTAAGGAGCGCAGAACCATCAGAAGATTACACTGGAGCAAGTATTCGCTTTCTAGGGTCGAAAAGTGCTTGGGTGGCATGTAGACTCCCTGGGTGTTCCTACAGTCTTCCAGATATTGGATCTCATGTGCCTTCTGCAACCACCAGGTGTCCTCCATGACATGGAGTGCTCCTGGGTTGATGCCCTTGCTGCAGTAAAGATTGCTTTCCGGGGGAGAGTTGTGGGGCAGGACAGCAGAGCTTTGTGGTCCTCATGTTTTGCTTTTAGAAGGGACCGTGTCTCCTCTGAGTTCGAATCGAACCAATCCTGGTGCCGGCCAGCGATTATTGCATATTGTTTTGTCTCAATTTGGATATTGCTGGTGCTGTTCAACAAATAACTAATAATGTTCAGTAAGCTAAGCTGCCTTGATGTTTCCTGGTTCACTACTTTACTCATGGGGCAGAAACATATTGGTGCTTTTTTTCTCCTCATTTTTTTCTTTTCTTCTTTCTCTTGTTTCTTTTTCCTGCTCTCCTTGATGAGTTCATTTGGTTGTACATACTGTAAATGTAATTTCAACGTGCTGGCTGTGGGGGCCATATCTGTCATGATCTGGTTGGCGACCAACGGGTGGCGCTGTCGGCCCCGCCTGCACCTGCACAGGTGCTGGTCGTCCCGATCAGTGGCGGACTGCCACGTTCGGATTGGAGACCAACGGGTAGCGACGTCAGCCCTGCCTGCAGCCTCGCAGGTGCTGGTCGTTTTAATCAGTGACACTTAAAAGGACTCCCGGCACGACCATCCGGTGTCGGTTCATTGTTTGTTGCATGCTTTGTATGCATTGTGTATGCATTGTATGCTGTGCATGTGTTTGTTTAACCTTGGCGGACTTTTACTCTTGGTCTTCTTTTGATACTTTGTATTTTTTTCTGTTCAGATGATTTTGATGTTTTACATTTTGTTCCTGCTGACCTTTTTAATACAATTTGTCAATTGTCAATCCTGCTCCCTCCTGCCTGCTTTTTGGGATCCGCACCCGCCATCACCATCACGCAAAACGTGACAATATCAGGGCAATCTTGGAATTGCAAATTGTCATTGTTATTGTCACAGCTGTTTCATTGACAGGAATCACACACATGGGCACAGAAGTTACGCTCTTATGGTCGTATTTCGTGTGTTTGTATCTAAACAGAGCAATGAGAGGCCTTAAAACAAATTGACTTGCGTTGTCTGAAACCCAGGCGATCAACGGTTGAATATTTTTTTTGTAATACAGCGAAGAACCAAGTCTTATTCGTGTAGATACAAGAGACAGAAAGAGATTTAAGGAAGCAGCTGAACCAACACATTGCTGCATACTACCTCTGTTGTATAAACCAATAGCTGAGAGAGAATTCTCTCCTGCTGATGCATATTTGTATATCTGACACAGGTGTCACAACACAAACCATAGATTAAAACAATATCCCCCCCAAAAATCGTATAAATGTGGTTGCATTTTGCTTATCATATATTTCTTACTACTGTATTGCTAATTGAAAATCAAACTAGTGTGATTACATATTGCACTAAAAATAAATGAAGCGAGCACATCCATTGTACATATGTGAGAGGACAGACACAAATAACGTTGCCGACACGGTGGCTCACTTGTTTGCAAGACTACTTCACAGTTCAGAGGTCATGGGTTGATATGGAGGCTTCCTGTGTGAAGGTAGAACAGTGTGTTTATGCGACTTTTCTCTGGGTATGCCAAGCCCCCCCAACCCGCCCCCACCCCACATTGCAAGTCATGCATGGAAGACTAAATTATCCTTAGGTGCGATGTGCGTCCAAAAATAATAGTTTGTCTTTGTCCATGCATACCTTGTGATTGGCTGGCATGCAGTCTCGTGGGTCTTGGCTGAAGCCTGCTGGGATAGGCTCTCGCAGGTGGTCACGATGCATACTGTAAATAGTTGCTCCATTAGCCTGGCAAGTTTTTCTTGTTTTTTTTCCCTGTTTTGGGTGTTTCTGGTCATGTTTTGCCAAATCACACATATTGTGAATTGAGCCACTGAAAGCTAGAGTGTCTTCATTTTAGTATGTAAAAATGCATACACATAAGGGGGCAGTCCATTATTATGCTCAGCTTTTTTCATTCTTTTCTCCATTTTTCTTTCTCTTATTCACCCCCTCTCTCTCTCTCTCTCTCTCTATCTATCTATCTATCTATCTATCTATCTATCTATCTCTCTTATTCTCTTTTGTGTCAGTGAATATGATTTCACTCAACTTTTGAGGGCTTAACAAAAAGTTTGTTGAAAGATGCCTCGAGTCTTTGCTCCTCCATGTTTATATTTTTATTGATTGAATTCACACCCACCCCTCAAGCAAACAGCCACTAAAAATAAAAAAAGCAACAACGCATGAAGATTGATCGCCACTAGGGGAACACTAACCCAAGCACAGTGCTTAGCTATCACATTTTCATTTAGCTCTTCACTTCTGAGCTGTATAAACCAGTGTTTTTCAACCAGTGTGCCGCGGCACACCACTGTGCCGCGAGATATTGTCAGTTGTGCCGCGGGAAATTATCCGATGTGTGTGCCTGTGCAGTCTAGCGCCTGGCAGAATAATCATGTAGTACTCTTCCATATCAGCAAGTGGCAACAGCGGGTAGTTGTGGTCACTAATTCGCTTTGAGACAAGCGAATTAGTGACGCATGGATAGCGCGGCAAGTGCAGATTGTGGCTAGCAGGACAACAGTAAAAGTGATGGAGAGGTTTTTGAAGAGGAAAAATGCTGACTCAGAAGTGGACCCTGGACAAAACCCGGACCCAAATGAAGGCCCTAGTATGGTAAAAAAAGGTAAAGTAAGGTAAGGTAAAAAAAAGCAAAGACAGTGACGTCGAGCAAGGTTTCTGGCGTGAGCCAATACAACGAAAGCTATGTTTCATTTGGATTTACTTTTACCGGAGATGCAGCGGTACCGACTCCATTGTGCTTGGTCTGTGGTGAAAAGCTCTCCAACAGCGCTATGGTCCCAAGTAAGCATAAACGCCATCTCCAAACGAAACACCCCTCAGTCCAAAATAAAACTGTGGAATACTTTGTTCGCCCGCGTGAACAAACGGGCAAACAGGCAAACCTCTTGAGGAGAAGTGACATTCTATTTCTCTTCAGCTTCCACGGAGCACCTTGGCTGGGTTAGGGACCCATTCAGCTCAGCATCAGCTGTTGGAATAAACATGTCTTTACAGGAGCAGGAGGAACTAACTGAACTGAGACAAGATCGTGGCCTCAACCTAACCTTTGCTGATCTACCTTTGGACAGTTTTTGGTTGGCAGCTGCCAAGGAGTTCTCCGTGCTGGCTAACAAAGCTATTTTGACATTGCTCCCATTTTCCACAACATATCTGTGTGAGGTGAGCTTTTCAAGCCTGACTGCAGTAAAAACAAAAGACAGAGAAAGACTGAGAGCTGTGGAGGAAGAGCTTCGTGTGTGTCTTTCATCCATCCCGGCAGGATATCAGCTCTCTGTTCGTCCAAACAGGCCCAGGTTTACCACTGAGTAAATATAAATATGAAAGATTATAAAATACTTTTTTCTTTGTGTTTAGTTGGATTGGATTGGATTGGATATGCCTTTATTAGTCTCACAGTTAAATAGTTAACTTAATATAATAATAATAATAATAATAATAATAGTTAGTTAAATCCTATGTTATAATCCTATGTTATAATATAATATCATTCTTCAACGTTTAAAAAAAGCTTATATTACCAATATAACATATTGTTATATATATTTTATATATATAAATATATATTATTTTTATAATATATATTTATTTTTATATATATTTAATTGTTATTTTTAACAATATTAATACAATACAATATTTAATTGTTATTAACAATATGTTGTATGTTATGACCTGTCATATTGTGTTGCACATCATGTGTTTTGTGTATGCTGTGGCTGGTATATTGTTAATTATTAATAATAATTATTATATTATTAATAATATAATAAAAAATACATACACATACATACATTACGCAACAGTAGATACTTTTTTCCCCACATTTTCAGCTGGGGGTGTGCCCCGAGATAATTTCAACGGAAGAAATGTGCCTTGGCTTGAAAAAGGTTGAAAAACACTGGTATAAACAACGTTCAGTCTGTTTTGTTCATGACAGTCATTAGCACACATGCAGCATGCACTTAAGTGATCGGCTTTTATTGGCCTACATTGGCCAAATCCATAAGATAATGTTTTTTTCCAAGACAATTCATAAACAAAATGGGAAAAAAAAACGAACATAAATTCACTTAATTATGCAGGGAAGCGCTGAGATTGACTACAACAATGTAGCCCACAAATTGGAGCCCTACATGAATGACACTTAGAAGGTTTTTAATTTCAAAACGGAAATACATAATGGATTAGAAATATTTTACATTGCAATTCAAGGTTTAAATAAACACTCAAAATATGATATTTTAATTCATTTTTTTCCATGAGGGAACAGGAAACACTGCACCCATTTTATTTTTTTTACTTTCAAGCACTGCCCCAAAAGCAAACCCAATCCTTCAACGCTTCATATTCAAAACGTGTAGTTTAAATCACTATGTCAATGAAGGTTCTTTCTTTCTTTCTTTCTTTCTTTCTTTCTTTCTTTCTTTCTTTCTTTCTTTCTTTCTTTCTTTCTTTCTTTCTTTCTTTCTTTCTTTCTTTCTTTCTTTCTTTCTTTCGTATTTTTCATTGGCAGATTCTAGGGTTTAATTGGGATTCGATTCATCGTCATTTGTTGTTTTGAAGATTATTGGGAAAAACCATGAAATAATTATTTTTTCTGATTTGCAAAATCCTTAGATATAATAGAGAATGTATCGTCTTCATCTTCTTTGACCCCTGCAAGGATTAAAAAAGAACATCCCAACTTCAATAACTTGTAATGATCAGGGAGTCTAAGCTGGATGTTCAGCATAGCTCCTGATAAAACAAACATGTCAGATTTGAGCCTCTACTTACGAAAACATTTCTGGAAGGCCTCCGATCTCTGCAGTAATATGAAAGACAAAGCAAATACGAGGATGATGCCAAAGAAGCCCCCAATCGCACAGCCAATGAGGATGGCGATGTTCATGCCATTATCTAAGAGTGAAGACATCAGACATTAGTTGAAGGAATAAAATGTCAAGTCTGACCGATTTGATCTATCATCAAAATGGCCATTTTCTAAAAAAAAAAAAAAAAATGCTTACTTTAACGGTTGTGTGATATGATAGATTTTTGTAGCATGCCACCATGAGTGGTTAGCATATCTGCCTCACCTTTCTGAGATCATGTGAATTCAGGCCTTCAGGATGGATGGATGGATGGATGGATGGATGGATGGATGGATGGTGGATGGATGGATGGATGGATGGATGCATTGTGTGATTGTCCTCACCATAGATACGTAGGGTGGCAGTTGAAGAGTCAATACCATTTGGTAACTGACAAACAACTCTTGTGTTATTGTCGGATTTAGAAGTTCCTTTGAAGGTCCACACAGCCAGTGACAGTCCTTTTTGTATGTGACAACTTCCATAAAGAGCCTAAGGATACAGAATAGGGCATAACATTATGATACACCAGATAATTGCAATGCTTAATTTGGACACTTTTTGGTTGATTTACGGCAGCCAAAGACAAAAGACAAAAAGATCCCTCGCTTAAGATGTACCTGGATTGCCCTTTAATGAAGTTCCCATTGGCTGCCATTGGATCTTTATTTGGTTAATATTATGCCTTTGATTGGCATCTTAAATGACAGCAAAACATAAAAAAATGTGGCGAAGGAAAAAAGAAAATCATCAAATGGGTGAATTTGGGGGCCCCAAACCATGTGTACTCGGCATCACATGTGTGCAACTCTTCATACTTGACTCAAGTTTTTTTTGGATGTATACCAATTGCATGCTATGGATGTCAGTGGCAGTAAAATGCAAAGGGTGTTGCTGACAACACCCTTGAGTATCAAACTGAGATCTTGATGCAAGGCCACAAACAATATGAAAATATGTGAAGAAGGAAACATCTTTCTGTGATTAACGTGTGATTATAATTCTAATCCCCCCACATCACCTCCAACCATCCTGCATTCAATGAAGAATATTGAGGGCCATCAAAATGGTACTTATAATTGGCAATTGAGAGACTAACTTTTTTTTTGCATTGAGATTACACGAAATAGAATGTTAAAACAACAAATCATTAGTACTTCTTAACAGCGAAACATTGTTTCTAGTTGCTATCTGACCTTGGGGATATCTTCCACGTGTCCACCAGGGCATGTGAGGCTATAACTGCCATGACCACCAAGCAAGGTGAAGGTGACAACAGGAGATGTTTCAGGCACAGCACAGGTAAACACTGCGAGGTCCCCCACAAACACAGAGACATCTGCTGGCCGTCTCAAGATCTCTGTTGCTGCATTTGGAGATACAGCTGTTGTGTTTTGTGCTGCAAAATGCAGAAGACATACATGTACCAAATCTCAGCTGTTGTGCATTATAGGTAAAAATTTAAAGCAATGCTTTGTCATCGAATGACAAAGTGTATTGACAAAAATAAAAACAAAATATTGACAATCATAAAAAAATGTATGTGATCCCTTCTATCACGTTTTGCGAGGTGGTGATGGCGGGTGCGGATCCCAAAAAGCAGGCAGGAGTGAGTAGGAGGTTGTTTGACATATTGTATTAAAATAAAGTCAGCAGGAACAAAATGCAAAACATCAAAATGATCTGAATGGAAAAAATACAAAGTAGCAAAAGAAGACCAAAAGTAAAAGCCCGCCAAGGTTAAACAAACACGTACACGATGCATGCTGCAACCAAGCAGCAAACAAACAATGAATCGGCACCGGATGATCGTGCCAGGTGTCCTTTTAAGTGTCATTGATTTTAACGACCAGCACCTGCGAGGCTGCCGGCAGGGCTGACGTCGCTACCCGCTGTTCGCCAATCTGATCGGGACGACCAGCACCTGTGCAGGTGCAGGCGGGGCCGACAGCGCCCCCCGTTGGTCGCCAACCAGATCATGACACCTTCTACATACCTAATTCCAATGTAGTTGACATGTTTTAAACAGAAATAAACACAGAATATAATGATTTGGCAACCATATTCAATCTATATTTAATTGAAAAAAAAAAATAGACATCTGGGTGGCCCGGTCGGTGAGTGGTTAGCACGCCGGCTTCACAGTGCAGACGCCATGAGTTCAAGACCCGGTCCGGCCATCAAGTGTGGAGTGTTGGAGCATGTTCTTCCCAGGCCTGCGTGGGTTTTCTCTGGATCCTCCGGTTTATCACAACATGTATGGCCATAATTTGTCCGTAGTGTGAGAGTGACTGGTTGTTTCTCTCTGTGTGCCCTGCGATTGGCCTAGTGCCTGAAGACGGCTGGGATAGGCTCCAGCACCCCCTGGGACTAATGAGGAATAAGTGGTACGGATGGATGGAAAATGGATTTTTTTTGTCAACTATAATGATTAATATTTTACAACAGCTTTTTTTGGAAGTCATTGCGAGTTCCAAAAAAAGCTTGAACAGGTGGCAAAAAAGACTGAAGTTGAGGTGTACTCATCAAAGAACTGTTTGGAACATCCCACCGGTGGACAGGCCAACTGGGAACAGCTGGCTCCCATGATTCGGTATAAAAGAAGCTTCCCTGAATTTTTCAGTCATTTACTGGGAGGATGCATTCAGCTCGTTATGAGCAACTGCGTGAGTAAATAGTTCAGCAGTTTAAGGGCAAATCTTTGTCAGCGTACAATTGCAAGGAATCTGGGGATTCCCTCATTTACAGTCCACAATTTCATCAAAGGATTCAGAGAAAAACAACAAATTGCCATGATCCAAAGAAATTCTGGAACAGAACAGAAATAAAGTCACTGATATCATCTGGTCTTGAAAAATGTTAGAAATGAATCACTAAAGCTTGAGCATTATCCACAAATTGAGAATGTTTGAAACAGTGGCGGCCCAAGAGAAATAAGCCTGAAAGGACACACTTAATGACTCAGCCAGGTCACAAAAGAATCCATGACAACATCGAAGGAACTGTCAGCCTCCCTCGCCTCAGGTGAGTGATTGTGACTCAACAATGAGGAAGAGACTGGACAAAAACGTCATTCAAGGCACTGCTGATGAAAGAGAACACTTAAGCTTGCCCCAGTTTTGCAAAACAATTATGAATTATAAAACTTTGGACAGAACGTTTAATGGGGTGACAAAATGAAAGTTGAGCTTTTTAAAATGTATGTATTTCATGAAGTCTGGTGTAAATGTGACAGAATTTGAGAAAAAGAACAACACACCAACACTCAAATGGTGTGATGGTCTGTGACTGCTAGGTAATTCAGGGCCTGGATAAGTTGCTTGTTATTGATGGAATTAAAGCAATTCCCGAATGAAGAGTGTCCCAAATTATCTCCACAGTGAAAGAAAACGCTTGATTTTGATTGTTGTTGCTGAGGGTGGCCCAACCACTCGCTAAGTTTAGGTGGTACTTTTCCACATCCTTGAAAATATATTTTGAAATCCCATTCGTGTTACATTTTGTGTCTTTGACAAATATTTAAATCTCTTTGATGATGATAAACATTTCAATGTGACAAAAATGCAGAGCCACAAGAAATCAGGAACGAGGCAAATGCTTATTCATACCACTGTAAAAACTGCAGGTTTAGATTAAAAAAAAAAAAAGTCAAGAAAAAAAACAACAGCACATACCTGATAAGGGTGTGAAGATGTGGATCAAGATCAGGAGCAACACGTTAATGTTCTTCCTCATCCTTTGTGTATTTTCCTTTTAATCTGTTAAAGCGAATACATGGTAACTTCAGGTTATCATGTCAACAACTGACAGTATTGTTTTGTCATTTCATGCAATACAAGAATAATCATCTTCAACACTGTAATCATGAAATTATGCAAAAGTAAAACTTAAGGTGTGAGCGCAATGATCTATTTCACTGTATTGTTCATCCACGCATGCAGCTATCCATTTTCAATATTGCTGGTATTTATTCTGTTTAGGATTGCGGGTTGCTGGAACCTATCCAAGTGGACTTTGGGTGAAAAGCGGACTACACTTTCGACTACCCTTTACTTTATTTCATATATCTTATTAACTTTTATATTCAGGTAACTGAGAACATTTGCATTATCGACAAATAGTAAAAAAAAGACTACTTATATGAATGTTTTTTTGTTTATTTTTTGCTTATTGGACCCACTCTTGAGTGTTTCATCAATAGCATGTTAGTGCAGGTGGAACCCCAAAAATGAATTGTTTACTACATATTTCCTCCACTGCTGTTCATAGAACTATTCTTACTGATGCATTTCTTCTTTGATTAAAATTGCTTTCTGGTCTTCAAGAGGCACTATCCACATAAATGAAAATGTTTTTATTTCTAATTCAAGTGAATTCAATTCATATTTTCAAATCACATATTTCCATCTAAATTTCATGCAAACATGTTCAAGATTAGGAAGAAAATGTCCAAAAAAATCAACTAACCTTCAATTAATGGGTTCCAGTCAAACACCTCTTGACCGATGATAATTACACAGCTTTAGAAATGACTCCAAAATTCTTTCTAAAGCCGTGACTGTTATGAATCGTTTGAAATAATAAATTGCTAGATATCAAAGAAATTAATCATCTTAATTGTTACTTCATTCAGGTGAAGCTCAGAAAATGACTGTGAGAAAGTCAAGTCTCTGATTGAAAAGAAACAATTCTGCAGGGAGAAAAAACAGGTTGAGCTGGCTTAATGTGGCTGCTTATTGGAAGTTATTTTGATTCTTTTCTGTTAGAGAAACGTTGCGCACACAGACAATAACAACCCTTATCCCATATCCTTGAAGGAACTCCTGTTTTTTTTCAAGTCGGGCACCATTTTGTTAAAGTTTCCAAAGTGAATGAAACATTTTTATTTTATTTTCCCTAAAGACACTCTGCTTTCATCGCAAGACCTCAAATTCATAAATTACAACAATATGTAACTATGCTGCCCTCTTCAGTTGGATAAACACATGCACATTCTAGGGAATTTTGTTTGTTGGACTATTTCGACCATTCAATTTTTTTAAATTTATAGGTACGTCTGTGGCACTGGTGATTTGTACGGACTGTACATTTGGGAATTTACTGAAACCTGGAGGGAATTCTGAAACATACTTTTGTAAGGTGGCCAGGATGACCCAAGGACTCATCGTGGGTTTGACAGCAATCAGTGCACTTGCAGACCTCTTGGCATGTTTCGTGATGAGCATGGATGAGATATGTGTTTTTAAAGATATACATTATACATCTACAATCAGGCTTTCATGAAATAAAATGCACACATAACATCCCTTGGCCAACACTGTCAGGATGCAGGCAGAAAAAAACAAAACAAAAAGACAACAACATTCCGCGATTCAGAATTCATACGATGATTTTAATTTATTGATTCTTTATTTTTGGCATTGCCATTTTCTATGATTGTCTCCTCATACACATTCTGGTCTTTCTCAGCTGGAGCTCAAAGTTATTTCCTGAATGCCATGCTGCCACTTACCTGAGGTGCCTCTTTCATTGCATTTCATTGCATGTGCTCCAGTATAATGTGACAGTGGAGATATTGGATTAGCCTTTATTAGTCTAGCAGTGGAGAAATTTACAGTTCACAGCAGCAAAGTTATGGAAGGAAGAGGAAACGGAAGGAAGAAGTAGAAAAACTAAATACAATAGCTGCTGGAAAGGCAGGCACTCTTGCGGCACCATCTTGAACACAAAAAAAAACACACACAACAAAAATTAATACAGTGGGACCTTGGTTTACGAACCCCTTGCCTTACTAACTTTTCGGTTTACGAACGTTAAATTTATGAAAATTAAACCTTGGCATACGCATTACTTTTCGGGATACACACGGAGCGTTGCCCCACCATGCCTGGCGGAGTAATTTTCGGCGGAAGAACACCAAACCACACGACCGAACATCGCCACAAACGGCCTACCTTTCCACACCCCCTTTCTCTGAGTGCACACGTCGTTCGTCTTCAAGGATTTATCACGGCTACTTTTGCTGTTATGGCACCCAAAAAGACCTCACCACAGGCTTGTGTTCAGCCGAAGAAGACACAAAACAAAATTATAGTCGAGGAGAAGAAGGACATCCTTGAGAAACATGAACGAGGTGTGCGTTTGTCTGACTTTACGGCCCAGTGCTAAGTCTACCATTGCTACCATCCTTCGGAACAAAGAAGCTATTAAATGTGCGTGTGTTGCTAAAGGTGTTTCCATGTTGTCAAAGCAACAGTCTCGGGTAATAGAAGAGGTTGAAAAACTTCTGTTAATTTGGATGACCGAAAAGCAGCTCGCCGGCGACAGCGTGAATAAAGCAATTATATCAGAGAAAGCACGGCAAATTCACTCTGATATCGTCTTGCGGGAACCTCGAAGTTCGCCGTTTATTGAGGATTTTAAAGCTAGCAACGGATGGTGGAGATGGCTGCAGCATCATGTGAGAGCATCAAGACAATGTTGGCTAAGTGGAATGATGTGCAGGCTTTTATTGAACAGTTCCATTCAGAAAAGACTATGGCTATGAGAATCATCAACATGACGAATGATAATGTGGTGCCTCAGTTTCGTAAGAAAGCAACAGGTGTCAAGAGGCTTTTAGTCAGCAAAAATGATAAAGAGTCTCAGAAGAAGCAAGGTGTCTCGGCGTCATGCACACCCGACTTAGCTTGTTTCACTCCTACCTCAGTGGCCGCTCACAATTTATCCAAATTAACTCATTCACTTCACGGTCCTCTCCTGTGTCTTCTGGTGTGCCCCAAGGGTCTGTTCTGGGCCCCATCTCTTTATTACATTTACGTTACGTGAATTTTGGCATTCACTTTCACTGCTTCGCGGATGACACCCAACTCTCCCTCTCCAGTAAACCCGATGCCTCACTTCCACCTGCATCCCTTACACTTTGCCTCTCAGAAATTAAATCCAGATTTTCCCATAATTTCATCTGTGCTGTATGTCATGCATATTAGCATATTTGACAATAAAGCTGACTTTGACTTTGATATCTTTCTCAAACTAAACAGCGAAACAACTGAACATCTTCTTGTCGGTACTAAATCCACCCTTCACAAAGCAAACAGTTTCTCTCTCACCATTGACAGTTCTACCATGTGCCCCGCCCTTCAGGTCAAGAGCCTGGGTGTCATCCTCGATAGCTCACTTTCTTTTCACTCCCAAATAAATAACATAACTCGGTCTGCATATTTCCACTTCCGTAATATCAATCGTCTCCGTCCCTCTCTTCCCCCTCACACCACTGCTATCTTTATCCAAAGTCTCGTCACCTCCCGTATCGATTATTGTAACTCACTTCTTGTCGGGGTCAATCAAAAGTGTCTCCATAAACTCCAACTCAGTGACGTGCAGTCAGGCGAGGCAGGTGAGGCTGTGCCTCACCTGTCGTCATGGAAATATCAAATGACAAAACAAATTAAAGTTATATTATTTAGTGATTTGTACTTTAATGTTCTTTTCCATTTAACTTCACCATTTTAGGTTTATGTATTCCTAATCGCCTAATCACATTTACCGTTCAAAAGGAGAGACAAGCGGTGAGGCAACAGCCAGCTGAGCCTCACCATGGATTGCGCAATCACTATGCTAACTGTGCTGGCTTGCTCTGCAGTGAGACCGCATTACTGTCCATCTGCATATCACTATTAAAGTGTTCAAAAGCATTTAGTATATGAAGTAATTTTCGACACTTTGGCTGGTGTATATAATGTACAGTCACTGTACATAATAAACACTGTACTACAGTGTTTATTATTATTTTATTTTTATCAAAACTGTGCATAGGTGAGGCACACAGTTCTCGTGCCTCATGACAGAGGGCGCTGGTGATTAGAGATTCTTCTTGCGACTCCTCGGCTGCATGATAATAGAATTAGTGGCGGAAAGCTACAGTAAACAGTTAGCAAGTTAAGTGCAACCATCCAGTCATTTTTTTCATGTTGCTTGGCCTTATTTTCAGAATGGTGGATTACATATCTAAATGGAAAGAATTTTCTAACCTGGACTTTCAATCGAAGCAGGAGATAATAATTAAAGGAAGACCAACACCGGACTGTTAAGCTCACAGCCGGTGACGGATGGATGTCACCGGCTGTGACTTGGACTTCATTTATAAGTAAAGGGAACACGATAATAATGTTTTTTTTAATTCTTTTTTTCTATGCTACAGTTTGTATACAGTATATAAAGAATGCTGACATGACATGTTAAACAAAACACGTTAACTGTTGCCAATCAAATGGTGAATAAGCTCCTCTGTGGAGTTCATATATTTGTAAATCTGACTGTGATGACGTCAGTGCCTCACCAGCCATGAACCTCACCGCACGTCACTGCTCCAACTAGTCCAAAATTCCTCAGCTCTAAAACCCCCTTCTTTCACCACATCACTCCTGTCCTCCAGCAGCTCCACTGGCTCCCTGTTAAACTTCGTATTGAATTCAAGATACTTCTGTTCACATTTAAAGCCATCTACAACCTTGCCCCCCCATCTGTCTGACCTACTTCAAATCTCCGTTCCCTCTCGGGCCCTCAGATCCTAGTCCTCCCTGTATGCCCTCTGCCCGTCTCACCACGATTGGGTGCAGAGATTTCAGCCGCTCTGCTCCCAAACTCTGGAACTCAATTCCACCCAACATCCGTAATATTGACTCCCTTCCTACTTTCAAATCCCACCTCAAAAACCACCTGTTTAAACTTGCTTTCATAGTCTAGTTTATTCTGCTATTTTATTATTAATCGTTTTGTTCATGTTTTTATTGTTTTACGTATTGTTGTTTTTATTGTAAAGTGTCCTTGGGTGTTCAAAAAGGTAATGTTCAAAAATGTAAATTAAATGTATTATTATTATTATTATTATTATTATTATTATTATTATTATTATTATACATGTAGTTTATCTTGTAAACTTACGCATTTGTAGTGTGAACTGTTACTTAAAGGGCAAACAACGTCATTTTTTTGTTTTTTAACTGACATCAGAAAAACGTTTTATAGCATCTAAAATACCCAAAACACGCAGTCTGATATTTTTATTCAAATGCAAAACACCAATAAAAATGACTTAAAGTGTCCAAAATCTGCAAAAAATTGAGCTGCGAATTGGGCATTTTCAGAAAGTCCCGCCCCCAGTTCATGACGTCACGCCAAGACGTCTTGCATTGCTGGAGAATCCAAACAATGGCTTCAGATTCGGAGAATATGCTTTCTTGTGACACATCCAGTTATGAATATGATTCAAATAATTCTGAAGAGGAAAGCATACATGTTTGCAATCGATTAAATAATTTATTCCATGTCATTTTGAGGCAAACGGGCGGGGGGAATGTCTCACCCAAAAGGAGGCAATAAAATGGCCACCGAGCTGTGAGGAATCAATCAGCCCGTTTCCACAGGCTGATATATTCTTTCAATGGAGCTTGGACTCCCTCTGCTGGCGGCTTTTGGATGTAACACACGGTTTTCAAAAAAACAGTACAGCAAAATACATTGACGTGATGGAAAGACGCTACAATGGCTTTTTTACGGTCAGGAGGCAGTCTTTTTCTGACGTCGCGTGAGACCAAGACTTCCTGAATGTTCAGCGCGAGTCTTAAAACGTAAAACACAGCTATATGCGGTGGAATCTCATTAAAATACGCCCAGTAGAAGTCATTTGAAGCCATTTTACAAATTATGGACACAACTTGTCCGGAGACGTCGGTTGTCCTTTAAACATTCTTCTGAGATCAACTTTCACCCTTCTACTTCGGAGCTGACAGGCCTGTTTGAGTTGATGTCATACTCCCGCCATATATAGGCTGGGTGGGGAGGGCTTCTCACTCTCTCTCTGGCCCCCTCAACAGACCTCACAATGTCTCTGCTGTCTACAAGATTAAAATAATATTTTTTTGTTCAACACTTTGGTTCCTGCTGATTTTACTACCATATTCCAACACAGTGAAGAGCCATGAACCAGAGAGATTCATCATTTTTAACCCATCAGTTCCACATACGCATCGGCGCTCTGCGTTGACACTCCTTTCTTCTCATCGCGGGCTCCTCAAGCCACGAATCAATCCAGCAGCACTGTCCTACAGCAGCGACCTTTTCGCTAAACAAACTAGGGCTGTGAAAATGCTGCCCATTACAGGCGCAAAGAAGCACAATTGCCCCAAAGCTGTCCAGCAATGACTGTCAAATGGCACCAACATTCCTCCCAATCAAAAACGGTGCTGGCATATTCGTGTCATGATCTGGTTGGCGACAAACGGGTGGCGCTGTCGGCCCCGCCTGCACCTGCACAGGTGCTGGTCGTCCCGATCAGTGGCGGACTGCCACGTTCGGATTGGTGACCAATGGGTAGCACTGTCAGCCCTGCCTGCTGCCTCGCAGGTGCTGGTTGTTCCAATCAGTGACAGTTAAAAGGACTCCCGGCACGACCATTTGGTGTCGGGTCATTGAATGCAATTTTGTATGCATTGGGTATGCTTTGTATGCAATTGTATGCATTGTATGCCGTGTATGTGTTTGTTTCACCTTGGCGGACTTTTAAGCTTGGTTTTCTTTTGATACTTTGTATTTTTTCAGTTCAGATGATTTTGATGTTTTATATTTTGTTCCTGCTAACTTTATTTTAATACAACTTGTCAAACACAACCTCCTGCTCCTTCCTGCCTGCTTTTTGGCAGTGACGTGCGGTGAGGTTCATGGCTGGTGAGGCACTGACGTCATCAATGACGTCACCACTCGTCTCTACTTAGTATTCGAACGGTAAATTCAGCGATTTTGAAAAAAATCTTAAAACGGTGAAGTTAAATGGACAAGAACTTTGAAGTACAAATCACTAAATACATCTAATTGTTTAATTTATTTTTTAATTTGATATTTCCATGACAGCTTTCCATGATGACAGGTGAGGCACCGCCTCACCTGCCTCCACTGACTGCACGTCACTGCTTTTTGGGATCCGCAACTGCCATCACCACCTTGCAACCCGTGACAATTCGTGCTGCCGAAAAGGCGCAACTGCTTACCACAGTCTCCTCCTTGATGATTGTTGGGGCCAAAATGCTGAAAAACAACCTATATCTGTTGCACATGACGCACAACAACACGAGGTGACAAAAGAAAACACAAAAACAACAACAAAAAGCAAGGCTTGCGAGAGCAGTCGCTGATGGCTGCCTACTCGGGCGCCAATTTGGACTTATTTTTTGGGGGGTGGGGGTGGGGGGATATGGGAATACTAATAGGGCATAGTTATTTATTAAAAAAACATCCATACATTTTATAATCACATTATCCTCACGAGGTCCGTGGGCTTGCTGGAACCTTTCCCAGTTGACTTCCGGCAGCAGGCGGCATAGACCCCGACCTGATTGCCAGTTAAAAGTAGGGGACATACTCTATAGACGAACAATTATTTGCGTTCATCATCACACCTCGGGACAATTCTGAGTTTTCCAGGAACCTTCCATTGATGTTTTTGGAATGTGGGAGGAAACCAGAATACCCGTAGAAAACACACACATGCATGGGGAGAGCATGCAAACTCCACACAGGAAGCCAGAAGGCGGACTCAAATCCTGCACCTCGGCTTTGTGTGGCAGACGTGCTAACCCAGGGGTTGGGAATCTATGTCTTGCGAGCCCTATATGGCCCTTCTGACGATTGCATCTGCCTCGCAGATAAAATAAAATATCCTCGCTTGCTTAATCCATTCATCAATTGATATTTCACTAGTATTTTCCTGTATGAGCTGCAATTGGCTTCTTTTAAAGCAGGGGTGCTCACACTTTTACAGCATACAATACAATACAATACAATACAATACAATACAATACAATACAATACAATACAATACAATACCAGACCATACAATACAATACAATACAATACAATACAATACAATACAATACAATACAATACAATACAATACAATACAATACGTATTGATTTATATCGCGCTTTAACAAGCTACTTTTGAAATGACCATGTCAAAATGATCTACCCATAATATTTATTGAGAAATATATTGAGGATTTTTACAACTTATCAGAATCAGAATCAGAATCATCTTTATTGCCAAGTATGTGGAACACACAAGGAATTTGTTTCCGGTAGAACACGCTGCACTAGTATCGTCGTCAAAAATGATGTATAACCACATATGCTGCACAACAGAACATAATTCCGTTCATTTTTGCCATTACCTGAGGTCACTCTGATAAGGCAATATGGCAGACGAAACAAATGCACTTTGAAGATGTCATCGTGAAAAAAAAAGTCATCTTGCCATTACGTATGAAAGTGATATTTTTCTTCTTCTCACTTGGCCCAGCTCCTCCACTAATTTTTATACCCTATCTTATTAAAAGTTAGGATGTAACTAACGACTAGCATGTTTAGTCTGCAACGCTGAAGGACGTTGTTTGAGCAAGCATAGTGTACCGTATAATGAGATGTAATCTGACTGGTTGTCTGGTATATCAATAAAGTGAATGTATGGATGATGGGCTGATGTCTAGTTTGATTTTTTTTCAAACAACTCAACTTTATTTGTATAGTGTCAGTTCATGACAATGACACATCACCTTGTTATGCGATCCACCAATCGTACCTTGGAGATCAACTGGTAGATTGTGATCGACGTATTGAGCACCCCTGTTTTAGAGCAAAAAATGTGTAATGACCAACAGGTGTGCCGTTGCAGGAGGTGCTCTACAGATCCACCCGTTGGTTACTAATGGGTTTATTTTGATTGTTCGTCCCTGATTCATTGCTTCTACGGGCGTTGATGGCAGAGGATGGTTAAATCATCAGGAAGCCAGGTGTTGAACAGAAAGTTGGTTTAATCTTGAAGAGAGCGGAGACATTGCGTTGTCGGCTAAGGAGGAAGCATGGAGACAGAGAGAACTGGGAGAGCATTTATATGGCGCACAGGGTGTGACGCGATAGGATGTGACGTAAGTCCAAAACGTAAACAAAGATTAGAAAGCGATGTTTAAACATGTTCGTATGGCGAATTACCCCAACAGTTACAAACAGAATCATGACGTTGGATTATTGGATGATACTAGCCTAGGTTGGAAACAGGTAAACACCCCTTTTGAATCAGTCCACTTGGTCATGAGCACAAAGCTTACCCCCTGATGAAGAAAATGGCGCAAAGAAAAAAGGATGATGAGTATTGCACACTTCAGGACAAATGGATCGAAGGTTTCACATTTGCGGAGGGAACAGATTCTAATTTGCAATAACAAAATACCATAGAATAAACGGCTAATGCAAGCATCCCTTTGACACGCCCCATGTGACCATGTAACGCTGTGCCGCCTAAACACAAAATCCCATTTATTCAATGTTCCTTAGAGACATACGGGTGCTCAAAGAGTGGCCGATGGTGCTCCTGATTGAACCCAACATTAAAACATGTTTATATTTTTGTGATAAGTAATGTTTAGTTTCATAAAATTATATTGCACAATACAGTGGTAAGTCGTATGCATCTCTGTGCTGCAAAATAAAAGTGTGAATAGCATTTCATGAAATGAGAAACTGTCTTCCATCTGCAACGTTAATGTAAATCTACATCTCAAATAATGTTGAGATGTTTACATCAGGAATACTTGCATTTAGCTACCTATTTAACAATGTCACTAAACTGGTCAAAGCTTGTCTCTCTTGTCTCTTACAACATAATACAAAATGAAAAGCTGTATCCGCTCTTATAGGAGGTTCAAGCAAAAAGGACTGGTGAATGCTGAAAATGAAGTCTTGGTGTCAAAAACCATCTGGTAAACAAGGATCCTCTTGTTGGGAGTCACTGACTTCTGGTTTTCATCCTCACTCTTGCGCTCTGCTCAGTATCTGTTGGCCGTGCCTTATCACAATTTGGGAACTTGAGAATTTACATCAACAAGTTCCTGTTCTCTCACTGCGTGTTTAATTGCCTGTTTCCGGACTATGACATGAATAAATAATACAGCGACATGAGACTTCAAATACAACAGCTAATCATCGGTTCATGTTATTTTTTAATTATTTTAGTTTGCTGAGTGTCTCTTCTGTTTTTGGGACTTACTCTAACCATCCACCTGTTTCTAAGGTTTGCAGTAAACGTTTTAATTTCTTCACGCCAAATGCATTTCAGAAAACATTTGCACAAACTTTTTTTTGTCTCCTTGTTAATTAAAAACAAGCACTTATTCCGAAAAAACATACATTGAGGACACACTCAAAATAAAACCAACTATGCACAAGAACATTTACCAGTACTCCAAACGAAACATCTTAAAATTACTACAAGTGAAATAATTATCATTAAATAAATGAGTAAAATAGTAATAGGTCTAATCAGAACACCCGAATCTTCCAAAGATCATATTCCACGGAGGCTTGCTTTATTTTAATTCTCTCCAATGTCCTTCCAATTATCACAAAACAGTGGTTCTCATTCTGCAAACTTATACCTATGAATGAATTATTTTGACACTATAATAAAGTCTTTTTTTCAACACCTTGGCAGGCAATACAAAATCTAATTTACAGCATCTCTGTCCGAACATTTTCGTTCGTATGTACCGTACCGCTGTTCGCAACACTAATGCTCGTAAATTGAGGAGCGTCTGTAATTGTTTGGGCTTGCTGTTCAATGCGGCCATTTTGTCGACAAAGGGATGCTAAATGGCTGAACTTTGGCAATATATCTGACATCAGATCCCAGATTCACCACCCTAAAAGCATCTATAGTGATTTAAGGGTTTTTTTTGTCATGATTTTTGCCATAGATCATCACGCCCCCTTTTGGTGTTTGATCTTTTCCACTTCAGCCTGCATGTCTATTCATAGCAAGGAGGCTAACATTATTTGTAGTACGTATTGTAGACACGTTCTGTTGTCACTTGTGCCATACTATGGTCGGCTGGTTAGATTGATTTGTCAACGACGTATATCTTTGTCAAAACATTCCCCCATATGTCAAAACCAAGTTCCTTTCTCACATAGATAATCAGCTCCCAAAATGGCCAATCTTTTTGCCATTGTGCAATTCAGTGCAAGTCAAAATGCTTGGAATGTTTCATCACTATAGTTAACAGAATGCAATAATGTATAAAAATGTCAGCTGGGGCAGGGGCTATTTATTTGATTAAAAAAAGAAATAGCTCCATTCTATGAACGTTTATCCAATGTTCCTAGATATTCATTATGGATATTCCAAAACTAGGGCGCGGAACATCATACTGGACCCTCCGCACCTGGCCCACCACCTTTTTCCAGCTACTCCCCTCAGGCAGGCGCTACCGATCCATGCACATCAAATCCAGCAGACATTTAAACAGCTTCTTCCCCCAAGCCATTAACTCTTTGAACAGTAGCCCAAATAGAACTGTATAGTGCCTCTTTGCAATTTTTTGATGATGATACTAGTGCAGCGTGTTCGACCAGAAACAATTTCCCTGTGTGTTCTACATACTTGGCAATAAAGATGATTCTGACTCTGATTCATAGATGGTGTTAGTGGTGTAAAGGTCTTGACTGATTTTGAACACTGAGCGGTCATATGATGACCTATACACAATGAAATCATGCACACATGTTCGGAAGAGCACAACCATTGAGATGAGAAACACGCAATATGTTTGGAGCAGCAATTTATATTTACTTGGAAAATGTGCTATAGATGGGCTCATTGTGCTAATTCGAGGCCACTCGTAGATTTGCAAAAATGCACCAATAGATTTGCGGTTCGATTAAATCAACGATAAATTACATTATGTCGTGAACACCTGCAAGGTGCCGTGGAGATTTGTACATTTTATTGAGACATTGTCATATCTGTTTAAAGAGAGGAGCCAAACCACCGGAGGAAAATGGTCGTCATTAGTCCAACTGAAGTTTTGTGTCCTGGTAGACCATTTTTGGGGCATAAAAAAATCTTACAGAAATTTCACACTTTGTAATATTGCTTACAAAATTTGCGAACGAATTGGCGCTTCCACCAGTTTTAAAAATCAAATGTCTCCCCATAGTTGAAGTTAATAGCCCAGAACGCACAATGGACGCAGGTCCATTGACCACGTCACACATGCCACTCCTCTCCCCCTCACAGGACAAGTGCTTAGATCGACAAAAGTTCCAGTAAAGTCGCCCAGTTTCCCTTTTCGTTGTATCTCGTCTTTCAGATGGTGGTGCACTTTATATTGACAGCTGGGGCGGGTGGTTTTGGTTGATAGAAAGTGCAAAAAAAGTAAGAAAAAACTAAAACTGCAAAAACCCGATGTACAAAACCTTTTTAAGCCCTTCGTTGGGGTCAGTAACCTGTGAGGGAACTCAAAGGCATTAACAGGGAAGGAACGTTGGAAACTGGGATTTATCTTGTTGGCAACACATTTTTGGTCATTTTTGTCCCCTCCACCAGTGGACGAAGGCAAATTCACGTTAATTCTGAAGGAAACTACCAGCACACCTGCCTTCAGAGAAGACAAGGTGAGCCTATTTAAGACGGGGTTTTAATTTAGAGAGCTGAACCGTTTGTGGACAAACAATTACGAAGTGCTAATGTTTGTTGAAGTTTAGCTATTTGCTATTTAGCCAAAACGTAAATGTTCGTAATTATTGTCATTTAAATGCTAAAATGTCGAATGAAGAAAATCATTTACAAATAGCATAGCAATAGGGCTGCGTTAGGTGCACCTAAAATACAATAACCATAACATAATTCCATTTATCTCTCGATCTGTCTGTCTGTCAATCTATTGATCTGTCTGTCTGTGTGCGCGCCCGCAGTCCGTCCCTCCCGTGCAGCCACACATTTATGAGTTACAAAATTTGGTTTTAGTTCAAACTTACAGATTCTTTGCCACATTCCATATCCATAGATTGAAAGATCTACCTATCTTTTTTAGTGAAGTTGGCGTAACAAGAAATCAAAGGAGGAAAGAAGGAAGAAGAGATCTTCAACAGTTTTTTCCCCCTTCTATTCTGCACAGATGTATGCTGAAAAAATTGTTAAAGAGGGGAAGATGGGTAAATGACACACACAGACCCACGCACACACGAGCACGCTCAAAATGTCGATGGTCAAGTTGCATGTTGTTTTGCATTTGCACAGGGAGCAGACATTAGTCCATTTGACAATTGTTAACTATTAACAGATTTGTTCCAAGCTGACTGCTTAACTTCTATTTGTCAATTCAACATCCCAGACAAGATAAATGATCTATTCCTATCTGTTTGGTCAATCCTCAAAGAATTGCAGGAAAGGAGCTTCCTACCCTGCCTTTCTGAGGAGATGCTCAAAGTGAGTGCCACGGATCACTTGCTTCTGAAGTATTTTCAGTTGTAGCTTTGGGCAGTTCCCTGTCTAGATGAGTGCACAATCTGGGCCTTGCTGTGTGTGAGAAGTTGTGCGTCAAACTTAAAAGAATAATCAGCCGGTGGGCCGGCTTTATTGTACGGCACTGTGTTTCTGTGCGGTGTCCTCTGACATCGACTGAGGTTTTCGGCTCATTATTATTTTTTTAAACCATTATGTTTGCAGTACGGAAGTAAGTTGTCCTTGGTGCGGACATATGATAGCATCATTTCCTATTTATAGGGCAACCAACGTCACTTTTTTGTTTTTTTAACTGACATCAGAAAAACGTTTTATAGCATCTAAAATACCCAAAAAAAGGATATTTTTGTTCAAATGCAAAACACCAATAAAAATGACTTAAAGTGTCCAAAATCTGCAAAAAATTAGCTGAGACTTGGGCATTTTCAGAAAGTCCCGCCCCCAGTTCATGACGTCACGCCAAGACGTCTTGCATTGCTGGAGAATCCAAACAATGGCTTCAGATTCGGAGAATATGCTTTCTTGTTACACATCCAGTTATGAATATGATTCAAATAGTTCTGAAGAGGAAAGCATACATGTTTGGAAACGATTAAAGAATTATACGTGCCATTTTGAGGCAACATTGGGGGAAAATATCTCACCTAAAAAAAAGAGGCACAAAATGGCGACCTCAGTGGCCACCTCCGCTTCCACAGGCTGATAAATTCCTTATATGGAGCTTGGATGCCCTCTTCTGGCGGCTTTTGGGTGCAACACGGTTCTCAGACCAAACATGTACAGCAAAATATATTGACGTGTTGGAAGGACCGCGACAATGTGTCTTTTTTCGGTCAGGGGGCGGTCCTTTCATTACGTCACGTACGGACTCGTCACCAACTCAAAAACAAAACTTCCTGAATATTCAGAGCGAGTCTTAAAACGTAAAATATAGCTATATGCGGTGGAATCTTATTAAAATATGCCCAGTAAAAGTAATATGAAGCCATTTTACAAATTATGGACACATCATGTCCGGAGACGTCGGTTGTCCTTTAAATTGTTGTGAATGTATGTTACATTTAGTTGAGCATTGTTTTTGGGAAAAAAAATCAACCAAAAGAAAACGGATGGAAAAAAACACAATCTGGCTTCCCAGTTTGCTTTAGAAGCTGTTTCCCAAAGTCCAAATGTCAGTAATGGGTCAAAAGGATATTCCCTGCTGTAATGTTTCTCATGTAACTGAATAAACATCCAACTACACTACTATGGCATTTTCAATGTTAGGATTAAACATAACCATTCGAGAAGACTTTCCACCTCTGTTACATTTCTCTATCCGATAGATAGAGAAATGGGGGACTTTCGCCAAAGGAGATACAAAAAGGAGAGGAGTAGCAGTACCTTACACAGCAGGAGTTTCTGAAAAACTACAAAGAGTCCTTTGGCAACACAAAATTCCTACTTATTTCAAACCGATAAACACTTTAAGGCAAAAATTAGTACATCCAAAAGATAGGCTTCCAAATGAAAAACAAAGTAATGTAGTTTATTCAATACATTATAAGAATGATAATTGTAAAGAGCAGTACATTGGGGAAACTAAACAAATTCTCAAAAAAAGATTGAAAAAGACTCTTGAAAAAGACGTCTTGCATTGCTGGAGAATCAAAACAATGACTTCGGATTCGGAGAATATGCTTTCTTGTTACTCATCCAGTTCTGAATATGATTCAAATAGTTCTGAAGAGGAAAGCATACATGTTTGCAATCGATTAAAGAATTTATTCCATGCCATTTTGAGGCAACATTGGGGCGACCTCCCGTGGCCACCTCCGTTTCCACAGGCTGATAAATTCCTTATATGGAGCTTGGACGCCCTCTTCTTCTGTATTTTGCGGTACTTTGTTTGGTCTGAAAACTTCATGTTGATCCGTGTTGATGGCGAAATTACAAGGAAAACACAAATAACGCGATGGTGAATCGTTGTGTGTTGAACCAAGACTACACTTTGATACGAGCTGACACAAATTCCCAGCAGACAAATCAGCCCATTTTGCTACGGAGCTTGGGCGCCATCTTCTGCATTTTCTGGGACACTACATTTCAGTCCAGATGCCTCAAATTGACACGGACGGACTTTTTTAATCGATTGCAAACATTTATGCTTTCCTCTTCAGAACTATTTGAATCATATTCATAACTGGCCGATTAACAAGAAAGCATCTTCTCCGAATCTGAAGCCATTCTTTTGATTCTCGAGCAAGGCAAGACGTCTTGGCGTGACACCACGAACAAGGGGGCGGGACCTTCTGAAACTGGCCACTTCCGGTTTCAATTTGAAGTAGTTTTGAGACACTTTAACCCATTTTTATTGGTGTTTTGCATTTGACTAAAACTATCAGCCTGCGTGTTTTGGGTATTTTAGATGCTATAAAACGTTTTTCTGATGTCAGTTAGGAAGCAAAAAAGTGGTGTCGGTTGTCCTTTAAGTGATTCCATAAATAGGGTTGCACGTGTGTGTGTGTGTGTGTATGTGTGTGGGCGTGTGTGTGTGTGCATGCGTGCGTGTGCCTGTGCGTGTGCTCCTTTCTGTGGGAGACAGCCCAAATGACCCTGGATGTGTAAACTTCCTGACCCTTCCTTTAGACCAGTGGTTCTTAAACTGGGTTTGATCGAACCCTAGGGGTTTGGTGAGTCGGTCTCAGGGGTTCGGTGGATCTTCCGCTGCAGAGGTCCACTCCTCAGTCTAGTCTGCAGTGAGTGGGCACAGTCATTGAAAGAAGGGTTCAGTCAATGAGCATATGAAACTGGTGGGGTTTGCTGCCTCCAACAAGATTAAGAACCACTGCTTTAGACCTTTGATCATTTGTCATTTATTCTCAACATAAGCCAAACCATAGCTTGGAGTCTCTTCCAAATCTTCCGAATTTATTACTGTTGACACTAAAACATGCTTATTAGTGTCGACATGATTATTCTCAATTGTTGATTGTTCATGTCGTTAGTTTAATTTCCATCTCTGTTGCTGAGACTTACACTTATTCTTGCACATATCCAGTGAACAGGGGGATCTCGCTCACCTGCGTGCTAACCCCTTGTCGCCTGATGGGTGTGTGTGTAATGCTCATGACTTTGGGAGCCATTGGAGCAGCAATCTGGGTCATAGGTCAGATAAGTACTCAAACACACTCAACAGAAAAGACACATGTATGTAATAAACACCACCGTATGAGATTTTGCCCTTGTTCAATGGACTTGCGTTTTTCATGTCTCCTTTTTAGTCACATATTGCACTGTGGAGGAAGATACAGGACATTATGATGGTAATTTTTGTTCAAAACACACTGGTTTGTTTCCTTTGACCATTTTCACATTGCATGACATCCTGTAGAAGAGCCCGATCAAATACCCCAAGTAATTCTCAGTTTTGATTGGAATTTTGGGGTGTTCGTTTGAGTATTACAAAAATAATATTGGTATTGTAGACTTCTATCACACCGGATACCACCCCCACAATAATGCTAATGTTGTCCATTTAATTCTGGCAAAACAAACTTTAAACTGAGCATCATGACATTTGGGAAGGCCCAGTTTTTGATCCAACTCTTCAGAATCAGAATCATCTTTATTGCCAAGTATGTAGAACACACAAGGAATTTGTTTCCGGTGGAACACACTGCACTTGTATTGAAGTGTTGTGGTTCGGTACATGTGTTCATCATCACACACATAAAAACTGCCAAATCCCACTAACATGTTGATTTCATCCTAAACAGTCCAAGTAAATTCTGTCGACCAACATCTTCGAGTTTTTGATTCCACTCAGAAGAGGTGGCGTCAAGTGTGCTCCTCCTCAGCCAATGAGCTTCTGGCCCGGGTCAGCTGTGAGGAAGTCGGCTTTGTCAGGTGAGACGGTTTCGGAAGGCTCATTGCATGACCAACGCAAAACAAACGTGTGTTTCATTCAGCGTGGTGAATTACTCGATCACGTCTGTGCAAGATGTCGGCAGTGATGGAGGCTTCTTCTGCGTCAGAACCGAAGAGCTGACCTACGGCAAGAAAATCAAAGACGCTTTGTTCCTATGGTAACTACGCTGACATTTTGATTTAATCCTGCAAGATGTGTAGAAACATTGAGAACGCTCGCCTCGTTCCGCTGACTCATATTAGCTGTCCATTTGAAATGATTTTCTCTCGACTAGATTACACTGTACTTTAAATTCTGATGAGGTAGATTGCTATTCTCTGTCACTTCTCTTTCAGCGACTGTCAGAGCAAGCAATTCCTCACATTGTTATGCCAAGGTAAGATGTTCACCTGTATGGTTCTTATTCCACCATTGCTTCATCGTTGGTCTCCTATTCCCCATCCCATCATAGCCTTGACCCATTGCGTTCGTATTTACTCCAGGATTCAATTTCTTCTCCCTTACCAGATTGCGGCAGGCGTAGTTTTGCAGCAGACCGCATCGTTGGTGGCTTGGAAGCGAGGCAAGGCATGTGGCCGTGGCAGGTCAGCTTGCAGTACGATGGAGTTCATCAATGTGGCGGTTCTATCATCTCTGACCGCTGGATTGTCTCTGCAGCTCACTGCTTCCCCAAGTAAGAGGTGGAGCTTGATCTCATGCAGGATGTTTACATCATTGCTGATTTGCACTGCAGGCAAACATAGTCACATTCTGTTCCAAACAAATTGACTGCTTCACCTAACTGGACACAAAAGAATTTCCCCATAGATGGCGCCGATGCTGTAAAATCAATGAATAGAGCTTAAGATGAACATTTGATCCTAAAAATAAATACGCATTCAAAGCACGCCTACTTGAAAATTCTACTCAAGGAACAATTTTATTCATTCACATCCTCCCCCGCACTCTGTTAGAATTCATGAGTGAATAGTTCTCGATAATTGCCAAGGAATATCTGATGTGTATTATTCTGATAACAATCACAGTTCACAATAACGTATAACTTGGATTGGATTGGATTGGATATGCCTTTATTCGTCTCACAGTGGAGAAATTTACATTTCACAGCAGCAAAGTGATGAAAGGAATGAAAGTAGAAAAACAAAATACATGAGCTGCTGGAAAGGCAGCCACTCTCGCGGCGCCGTCTTGAAGTCAAAAGAACAAAAAAAAAACTAAATAACAAATAATATGACAGCATAGAGACAATATGACAAAACAAAGACACAGAGAGACATTCATTCTTCAGGACTTGCTGTACCCTCTTTGTGATGACATGAAGCAGTTCTCGATGAAAGAGGAGAGGATCAAAGCGTCTTTCCACCAGTGGATCAGGGACATCATGGTGGAATGTGCACGTCGACTACAAGCTAAATGTTGAAAGCAAACACGCAGCTGTAGCATCCATTGACGAAAAGAGATTGTCTCACAGCTCCTGTTCCACATAAATCTGCTTCAATTCCAATCCGCAACAGTACCACATACGCGTTGGCGCTCTGCGCTGACGCTCCTTTCTTCTTATCACGGGTTCCTCAAGCCATGCATCCATCCAGCCGCAGACTGTCCAACAGCACTGACCTTTCCACTGAACCAAGCGGGGCTGTGAAGACGCTGCCCATTACAGGCGCAAAAAGCACAATGACCCCTGTGGTGTCCAGCGATGGCAGTCAAATGGCTCCGACAGTCCTCCCATTCAAAAACAGTACTGGCATATCCATGCTGCCGAAAAGGCGCAACCGCTCAGCACAGTCTCCTCCTCGATGAATGTCGTGGTCAAAAATGCTGAAAAACAATCCGTATCCGTTCCACACGACGCACAACAACACAAAGTGACAAAAGAAACACAAAACAAGACAAAAACAACAAAAAAAAACATCAACATTAACTGGGAATTTCAATCCATTGGATCACTCACACGGCCACTACAATCTGCAATCACGATAATACAAATATTATTTTTTTAAATTACTGCCAATCTCAGCTCAAGAGGGGTAAAGTGTCCTTGAGTGTCCAGAAAGGTGCTTGTAAATGATTATTTTTAGTCTGAAAAAAATATGTTCGATCACAAAGACTGTCTAAATGTACTATTAAATACTAGAAATGTTTTGTGAATAATATAATATTAATGTGCAATATTTATTTATTTATTTTTTATTTTTTTTGTCTTAGGCGTAATGGCTTTATTAGTCACTGGCGTGTATTGATGGGCTCCATTTACAACAAACCAGCCAATGCCAATGTGGCAGAAGTGAAAACCATCGTTTACCATGGCAATTACCTGCCCTTTGTGGTCAATAGCATTGACGATCACAGCAGTGACATTGCTGTGCTGGCCCTCGCTAAGCCCATCACCTTCAATGGTAAGTTAGAGTGGGAAAGAGATGAACCATGCGAGCGTTTTCTTCTCCGTACGTGCGCACATCCGTTTTGGATGACCAGAGCGATGAAGGCAAACAATTAACTGTTTCATGCATCCCCGTTACCTAATAACATGACAAGCAGTCCACTGTACTCACAGCTGTTCCTGAAAGGGTTAATATTGATCATTCACAATTGAATTATTAAATTGTCCTAGTCCCTTAAATAGAAAATTTCCTCAAAACTTATCACAAGTTTAAACCAAAATAGAATTTCTCTGTGGCACCAAATGAGTGTTTTGCTTGGAAGTTTTTTTTCTTGTCCATTGTTAAGCAGTGAAGTTTACATGCTTTCAAAGCCGCATTTTAGCTTGATCATTTGTCCCGTCTCATGTTTGCCTTTTATAACACCATTTTCATATGAAAGACAAAATGAAGGGGTAGCAATACAAACTGGTGAATGCTCACAAATTACATCTCCTTTGCATTGTGTGGTATGCATGATAACACACACACAAAACACATTTTTTTTCCTGCTGTTTGTAGAATACATCCAACCCATTTGCCTGCCAGCGTACGGCCAAAGAATAAGAGATGGACAGATAGGCACAGTTATCGGCTGGGGGAGCTTAGGAGACTCTGGTGAGTGTGTGTGTGTGTTTTTTTGTAAGGGTATTATAGATTCTGAATTGAAAAAGTACCATTCTCGTTGTGTCACTTCTAAGAAGACTCTATGTTTACTGTCCAACAAGGCGATGAAACGGATGTTCTGCATGAGGCAAACGTCCCTGTCATCAGCGACGCTATGTGTAATGCGCCTGATTACTACTACAACCAGATCACTGGCAGCATGTTCTGTGCTGGCTTTGAGAAGGGAGGTGTGGATGCCTGTCAGGTCAGTGTGTCCGCTCATGACTGTAAATGTGACTGCAATATCCCAGTGCCATTTGGGGCCTTACACAAACACATCATAGACTCTTCCACTCACCAAAAAAACAACAACAAACCTCTCACACTCGACAATAAAGTGAATGTGTATCCAAAATCTCTCTAGAAACCATGAAAACTGTCAAATATTAGAGAGAGAAAGAAAATGGTACTTCACTGTATTGTGTGCTATTTTTTTTTTCTAAATGAGTACATTTTGGGGCTTTTTGGTGAATAAGAGAACTTTGTTTAGGGGGTGTTTTTTGGGGAGGTTTAATCGTATATTCCTTTGCATCATCTTTCATGTCGGATATCTCATCTCATTTTCCGTACCGCTTATTCCTCATTAGGGTCGCGGGGGTTGCTGGAGCCTATCTCAGCTGTCTTCGGGCACGAGGCGGGGGACACCCTGGATTGGTTGCCAGCCAATCGCAGGGCACACAAAGACATACAACAGTCACACTCACACCTAGGGACAATTTGGAGTGGTCAATCTGCCTGCCATGCATGTTTTTGGAATGTGGGAGGAAACCGGAGGACCCGGAGAAAACCCACGCGGGTCCGGGGAGAACATGCAAACTCCACACAGGGACCGGCGACCTCTGCACTGTGAAGCCTGTGTGCTAACCACTCGACTACCGGGCCGCCCTTTCATGTCGGATATCCTCCATGCTATTGGTTTATCTCTGACGTTTCATATCTATTTGGTGGTGTCAGGGAGACAGTGGTGGCCCCTTTATGGCAGAGGACCGATTGTCCAAAACCAACCGATATCGTTTGCTGGGGGTGGTGAGCTGGGGAATAGAATGTGCTACGGCAAAGAAACCTGGCGTTTACACCACGGTGTCCCGATTTCTGCCATGGATAACAACTGCCATGAGGGTAAGAGGTTTCCTACGTTCGTTGTGTTTTTTTACATAACAATTTGGCACATGATGTTCATATCTTGTTTTGTTTTTTTTATTGGCTTGCAGAACTATAACAACTCACCAGGGATTCACAAAATGGCACGGACTTGATTTTTGCATCCATGTTTCCACGCTTGCCTCTCCCGCTAAGGAGTATTTGTGTATGTTTTTGACATCGTCAGCTTTTAGGTCCTGATTTTTATTGTTTTTTGTTTGTCCTGTATCTCTTGCTTCTCGTTTTCTCCAACAGCCTAAAGGTCAAAGGCAACCTGACATGGTGGTATCATCTGCTACCATTTTCCAAGTGCACCTCAATTAATATGGTGATGACAATGTTCACTTTTAAAGCCAGATGGCTATCAAATTGCACCTTTTGTGATGAAAAATTCTGGGAATGGGATGTGGCTGTGAATGGATTGGCTATAATTGCATATTTTCTTGGACCCTTCGGCGAGCTGTTTTGGAGATACTGATTGCAGAGGTTATGGCTTTTCATTTTTCATATGTTCTGTGGAGTCCACTGTTGATTGTTATGCTTTTCATTGCTTGTTTTCCTCACGCACTATGAAACCAGCATTCTTGATTGCAAGTGTTAATCCCACATGGCACTTTTATGAGACACCGCTGTAGCACTTGTGAAGAGGAAAAAAAATGCAATATTTGAGATACATAAAGGCTCACGTTCACTTAAAAAAAGTGACTCTCCATAGTATATACAAATGTGGTTCCTTGACATTGACACACATCACAGGGCACCACTTTAGTGGAGAAGTATCACTTGTTCTCAATGTGTACCATAAAGAACCAAGCATGATTTTGAAGTTATATAATGCATAGCACCAAATGAGAGTCAAGTCGTTCTTGGATATGAAACAAAACGGTCCTTTGGTTTGCGTTCTAAAGAACTTGAAGGTGCTACATAGGTTCAAGCATACTATATAGAGAACAGTCTGGACCAATAATGATGAACACCATACAAATGGTGTGCAATGGTGCTATGAATATAAAACCCCTGAAATACAGTACCTTTCATTTTTAGAGCATTGTTGGACTTATTTTGCTGTAAGCAAATGTAATTTTAATCACTTTTTAACATTATGGAAATTACAGTGTGATGTTACCTTCTTTCTAAACTCTCGTGAAATGCCCATAGACCGAGGATAGACTGGCCAAGTTTGGAATCAATATATTGTGATCTTGTAAATAACAGCTGATGTTCTGCGTCTGTAGCATGTTTCTCCTTTTTTCCCACAGTTGGTATAATTGCTTTTATGTCTTGATAAGTATGAACTGATAATCACTAGTCTGGCTTATATATTAGAGGTACAAAAATCCTCAACAGGTGAGAAATCTGGAGCTTATTTCTCCAAATGTTTCCCCCCCCCTGTGCCCTTTTGTGTCTACAGATACAACTAACAGAAAGAAAACCTACAAGAATGAATTGATAGTTATTTGGAAAGACAAATCATGCTGAAATATTTTCTCAATCAAAACATGAATGAGGCCGATTGTCACTCTTCCTGAAGCTGCACTATATAAAAGTTTTTTTTATTTTAATATAACAATAAATACCTTAATCAAAAGGTGATTGAAGTTGAATCACTGGATCCATGAAAATGTCTGTGCAATACTGCTCATGGTCATGTAACATCGAATATAATCTTGTGTGAAATGTGACACAAGAGGTCCTGCACACGAATTGAGTTTCATGTCTGCTTGCTTTTAAAGTGAATATACATTGGTGTATGACAACCTGACGTTGGTGTGTGTATATGTACATGTATGTGTATATGAATATGTACATATATACAGGTAACATCCGATTTACGGCCGATGCGAGTTACGACCACCCGTACTTACGACCATGACCGCCAGACCCTTTTTGTTTTGTTTTTTAATTCTACAGCTGGGACCGCTACGGTTGCAGCCCAAAGAGATCTGCAGCGTGATTGCGATTCATTTGGTAGAATAAATACTCGAGATGGCCCTTCTTGTTTCGATTGAACAAGTATGATGTTTATTTGCCGGAGCACAGAGACCAACCACTTCTCTCAGCATTGTATAAGAACAATTTTTTTTATCGCTGTCAAAGGACCATATGTAGCGTTCAACATTCAGCATGCCTCATTTATCTTGACAGAGAATATTACAGGATTGCACAAAATGAGGATACAAAATAACTGTTTCTTCACAAACGCGGACGACGATTTTGGCCAGACAGCGCGTGATGGTGTTGCACGATCTCTCACAATGGCATCGGCGGGGGAGAGTGGCCACCGACGCCGAGGCTGGGGGCGTCAGCGCTCGGGTCGAGGATTCCCCCGACGCCGGCCAGGGCGAAAGCCGAGGCGCGTCGGCCGTTGACGCATACTTCACGGATTTTCACCTATCCGCATTAACCTTGAAAAATGGGAGATCACTGTACCCACACACACACACACACACACACACACACACACACACACACACACACACACACACACACACACACACACACACACACACACACACACACACACACACACACACACACATTCCTGTTTCAATGGTTTTGTGAGGTCCGGATAACTCCAGATAAGAAGTAAGGACCACCGTTGCTGATAAGTTTAGAGAAGAACTAGTGTTCCATTTGAACACTAAATGTCACCCCATTTCCCACTTCAACTTTTTAAAAAACAAAGCAATAAAAAGTGGACTTGAAGCTGAAATAACAGCAGGAGTGAGGTTTCTGAATGGGTTCATTCAAAGTCCTCACCCCTGTAGTGAATTTGGTTAAAATATCGTTTTACTTTTTGTGGTATGAACTTTTACCACAATCACACACACACACACACACACAAACACACACACACAGTGAGTAAAAAGTGTGTGTATCCAAGTGAAATGATAATACACACCAAAAATCATTTTGGGTGAATTTGTGAGGACCTCTCTGAAACTTTAACAGATGCATATATAGACCCTCTAGAAGCCTTTAGAATTAAAGACTTGTGAGGACCGGCTAAAAGGACCTCACTTGTCAAAAATGTCCTCACTACGTATGGTATACAATGTTAGTGGTCCTCACAAGACTAGTCGTACACACACACACACACACACACACACACACACACACACACACACACACACACACACACACACACACAGACAGATACACTGCTGTTTTTAGAACATATTTCAATATGGTTTTGTGGGCCACCTTTGAGTTTGTTTGAATTTGTGGTTTTGGCAAGACGGAGCTCCATCTCATTGTGGTATTCATGTGCGTAAATGGTCAAATCAGCAGTTTCCATGCCCGGATTGGTCAGCGTGGTCTTGCCTTATGGCCTCCCACATACCAAGATCTCACCTCACTTAACTTTCATGTTTTGTAACGGACCATTGTAAATGCAGCAAAGAAGACAAAATATGGTCTTGAACCAAATTCTTAAAATGTGTTTGCAAAATAAGAGTTATAAAGAGACTATTATGTTCACAAAAGTGGTTTACATTAAGAAAAAAATGTATGGATGAAAATGTTCCAAAAAGATGATGATGAGATACCAGGCCCAATGGGGCATTCAGGGCCAGTCACAGAACATAATCAGTCAGGACAAAAGATGTAATCAGTTTAGCTTCAGGGAATAGTCCTCTTCTCCCCCAACCTGAGAGCAGGAACCACCACCACCTCTGGTCATTAGTGATATATATAGGGACAGGGCTTCCAGCAAAATTTTAGTTCTCTGATGAAGCTTTTCGGATAAAGAGCGAAACATCCGACACCTTCCAAGAAGTACAGATGACGGCTGAAGAAACCTTTTCATCGATGGACCATTCCTGTATGGCAAACAGCTTACAGAGACACGTTCTAATAAGAGTAAGAATTTGTCATTTTAGGATTAGAGCTCAACAAAATTTTGCTCATTCATAATCATTCATAAATTTATGATTGCTTCCGACTACACAGAAAAGCTATATCGGTCACATCCATTTTATTTACAGGTGTAAACACAGTATGTGATACAAACTATAACCCTGTGTGAGTTGTCTATTGTATGTACATGCATAATGTGTTTAAGGAAATCGGTACAGGGGTAGTAAAACAAAAGACACATGTAATTGCTTCGATTAAGTTGACTTTACAAGTAAAAGGAGAATCAATCATCATAAAGCAGCCAGTCGTGACATGCATATCTAAAATATAGCAGCAGGAACACATTGTGTTGTTCTTTTGCAATCCTAAAGAATTCAGGATGACTTGTTTTATGCTACGGTGACCCAGTGGTCGACTGCTCCTTCACAGTGAAGAAGTACCAGGTTCATTTCCAGCACTGGCCTTCCTGTGTGGAATTTGAATGTTCTACCCGTGCCTGCATGGGTTTTCGTGGGTTGATTGTACACTCTAAATTGTCCCGAGGTGTGAGAGTAGATTTTTGTTCTCTGCGTGCCCTGCCATTGGCTGACAATTAGTTCAGGGAGTCCCCCGCCTACTGCCCCAAAACAGCTCTAGCATAACTCTTGTGAAAAAAGCGGTTCAGAAAATGAATATATGTTTTAAGTTGCATTGATGAGATCATGAACTTCGTTTGTTGCAGCAGAACCACAAATACATGTTTGGTTTTGAACAACAGTGATTAATAAACCTATAATGAATCAGCATGTGTGATCGTGTTTAGAACTCATGCATTGGAGCCCTGTATTTGTAGACTGGCACCCGTCGGCTCGTTGGGGTTTCCAGTCCTTACTCCGCACAGATGTTTCGGTAGTCTATACCAGCCACCTGGTTATGGCGCTCCATGTAGGCTTTCCCTGCCAGCATCTTACACCCTGCAGTTATGCGTTGGATTGTCTCAGGTGCCTCTTTGCACAACCTACACCTTGGGTCTTGTCTGGTGTGGTATATCCCTGCCTCTATGGCTCTGGTGTTCAGGGCCTGCTCTTGGGCAGCCAGGATGAGTGCCTCTGTGCTGTCCTTTAGGCCAGCCCTCTCTAGCCACTGATAGGACTTCTTGAGATCAGCCACTTCTGCTATGGTTCGGTGGTACATCCCGTGTAGGGGCTTTTCCTCCCGTGATTGTCCCTCTTCCAGCACCTCATCCTCTGCTGCCCATTGTCTGAGACATTCTCTGAGTACATCATCCGTTGGAGCCTTCTCTTTGATGTATTCATGGAGTTTGGATGTTTCATCCTGGACAGTGGCTCTCACACTCACTAGTCCCCGTCCTCCTTCCTTACGGCTTGTGTACTGTCTCAGGGTGCTGGACTTGGGATGGAACCCTCCGTGCATGGTGAGGATAACATCCGTGGTCTGAATCTCTTCCTTTGGCCACCTTATTATTCCTGCAGGGTATCTGATCACTGGCAGAGCATAGCTGTTTATTGCCCGGGTCTTGTTCTTGCTATTGAGCTGGCTTCTGAGGACTTGCCTCACCCGCTGGAGGTATTTGGTCGTAGCCGCTTTCCTTGTTGCTAGTTCGAGGTTGCCATTGGCCGGTGGTATACCGATGTACTTGTAGCTGTTTTCAATATCTGCTCTCGTTCCTTCAGGGAGTGAGACCCCTTCAGTGTGGACTAACTTGCCCCTCTTAGTCACCATCCGACTACATTTCTCCAGCCCGAATGACATTCCGATATCACTGCTGTAGATCCTGGTTGTGTGGATCAGGGAGTCTATGTCCCTTTCGCTCTTAGCATACAGCTTTATGTCATCCATGTAGAGGAGGTGACTGATCGTAGCTCCATTTCTGAGGCGGTATCCATAGCCTGTCTTGGCGATTATCTGGCTGAGGGGGTTCAGTCCTATGCAGAACAGCAGTGGGGAGAGTGCATCACCTTGGTATATGCCACATTTGATGGACACTTGCGTTAGTGGCTTGCCATTGGCTTCACATGTGGTTTTCCACATCCTCATCGAGTTTGCAACGAAGGCTCTCAGGGTCCTGTTGACCTTATACAACTCCAAGCATTCAGTGATCCATGTGTGTGGCATCGAGTCATATGCTTTCTTGTAATCAATCCAGGCTGTGCACAGGTTGGTATGTCGGGACCTGCAGTCTTGTGCGACTGTTCTGTCAACCAGCAGCTGATGTTTGGCACCTCTCGTATCTCTACTAATGCCTTTCTGTGCTTTGCTCATGTATTGATCCATGTGTCCTTATCTTAGCCGCAATGATGCCTGACATGAGCTTCCATGTTGTGGAGAGACAGGTTATTGGCCGATAGTTGGAAGGAACTGCACCCTCTGAGGAATCCTTCATGATCAGGATTGTTCGCCCTTCGGTTAGCCATCCTGGGTGAGTCCCATCCATCAGCAGCTGGTCCATTTGTGCTGCGAGGCGCTCGTGGAGAGCTGTGAGTTTCTTTAGCCAGTAGGTGTGGACCATATCCGGGCCTGGTGCCGTCCAGTTTTTCATACCTGAGACTTTTTCTTGTATATCTGCTGCTGTGATGGTAACTGGGTTCTGTTCAGGGAGGTTGCTGTGCTCCTCTTTCAGAGTCACCAGCCATTGTGCACTGCTGTTATGTGCGACCTCCTTCTCCCATATGCCTTTCCAGTATCTTTCAGTTTCCAGCCTTGGAGGGTCTGCTCTGCTGTTAGAACCCTGTCACTGATCGTACACTTTCGCAGGTTGTGTTGCGAACAGCTTGTTTATTCTTCTGGCCTCATTCTCTTTCGTGTACCTCTTTAGGCGATTGGACAAGGCCTGGAGCCTTTGTTTGGCAGGCTCGAGTGCTTCAGGTATGGTTATCTGCATGTGCCTCTTGGGTATTGGCCTTTTATTCACACCTCTCTGGGTCTCCGTCAATTGACTCACATCTTTCCGATCCGCCTTGCTCTTAGCCTCCAACCGTCTTTTCCATGGTGGGTAATGGATCTCGTGGCTCTCATGGTTGCTCTTGTAGCCAAGCATCTCTAGGATCACTGATGCTGAGGCGTATATCAGCTCATTGATTTCCGGGATCGTTCTCAGTGCTGCATTCACAGTTTCCATGAGACTTTCAGATGGTACTTCACATAGCCGTTGTAATCGGTTTCTTAGTTGCCCAGTTTTCATTCTTGCCATGATCTTATCTCTCAGGTCAGTTGCTGCTTCGCTCAGCATTTCATTTATTGGGGCTTGCTTCCCAATCTCTGGTTGAACCTCTTCCTCTGATGTGGCAGCCTGGGGCCCTTCACCTCGGAATTTGTGTTGTACCTCATCAATCTCAAGTTGTGATAGCAATTGCCGTTTGTGGATATTGGAACACTGAGCTACTAGATGTTTCGTGGTCAACCGTGACTGTGGGTTTCGAAGTAACCATTCAGCCCCCATTCTCCGCATGTAACCCCTCTGACTAGGGTTGCTTGAGTAGAAGCATTCCAACAGGGCCATGTTATCGCATCTCGCCCATCTACGCTTTGTTCCAGTTGCCCATTTTTCATCAAGGTGCTCTGGTTCCCCAGCACCCGACGCAGACCTTGTTACACCGGGCGACGTCTGAGCCGGCATGTCATTCCATTGCCCATTTTTCATCAAGGTGCTCTGGTTCCCCAGCACCCGACGCAGACCTTGTTACGCCGGGCGACGTCTGAGCCGGCATGTCATTCCATTTATTGTATCTCATCATTGTATGAGGTAGGCATTAGCGTGAAGGGTCTTGCCCAAGGCCCACACTGGATGATGTTTTGTGCTCATTCCCTCGTCTCCCATATGCCATACCGTTGCCTTATCAACTGAGCTATCCAGCCGCATATATATATATATATATATATATATATATATATATATATATATATATATATATATAACACAAAACTGCAGGGTGTAAGATGCTGGCAGGGAAAGCCTACATGGAACGCCATAACCAGTTGGCTGTCATAGTCTACCGAAACATCTGTGCGGAGTATGGACTGGAAACCCCAAGGTCAAAAAGGGAAACACCTCCCAAAGGTAGTCGAGAATGACCGTGCAAAGATCCTGTGGGACTTCCAGATACAGATTGACAAGATGGTAATGGCCAACCAACCAGATATCGTGGTCCTAGATAAAGGGCAAAGGAAAGCCATTGTCGTGGATATAGCGGTCCCGAGTGATGGAAACATCAGAAAGAAGGAACATGAGAAAATCGAGAAATACCAAGGGCTCAGAGAGGAGCTGGAGAGAGCCTGGAAGGTAAAAGTGACAGTCGTGCCTGTGGTGGTCGGAGCACTCGGGGCAGTGACCCCCAAACTCGACGAGTGGTTGCAACAGATCCCGGGAACAACATCGGATATCTCAGTCCAGAAATGCGCATTGCTGGGAACAGCACGGATACTGTGGAGAACCCTCAAGCTTACTGGCCTTCCCGAGCTAAAATGGGGGACAGACACCACCCAAGATTTATGTATTATATTTGAATGAACAGGCTAAAGAAGGGCCAGGTAAAAACCAAGAAGGAACAAACAAAACGAAAGTGGCAATCAAATGCAATATTATAGACCCTCAATGCAGCGGAAAAGTTTGAAAGAAATCTATGGCGACCATGGCAAATGGTTAAATCGACAGCAGGAATGACTCATGTTACGGCACGAGCAGGTTACAATGAGCAGACTGCGGAGTGGTCACCATCCTGACTTAATTGGTCGAGCGGAAGACTCCATGTGCTGAATATGTTGATTCGGGGAAGAGACAGCGAAACATGTACAGTGATACCTTGGTGGACAAACCCCTTGGCTTACGAACATTTCGGTTTACGAACGTTAAATTTATGAAAATTTTACCTTGCATACAAACTTTTTTTCGAGATACACACGAAGCTGCCACAAAGAGTGATGTGTCGTTCATGAAGAAGCCCGTTCTCCTAACAAGAAAATGACAACTGGCTTGTTTTGGTCCTCTATTTCCCGCCCCCAGTCGTCGGTTAAAGCCACATGATTGGTCAAGGACGCAGCAGTGAGGGGAGGTGGTTTAAACATTAAAGAGACAGGCAGACGACAGAGAGAGTGAGACAAAATGCACAGAAAACAGTGAAATTTGGACTCTTTTCAACTTTGGTAGTTCAAAGGCAGAGTGTAGACTGCAAGGTTAAAATTCCCATCAATCAGGCTCCACAAATAACCCGCACAAGCCATCTGTACACTTGATGCAAAAAGCTATCAACCCAGCTAAATAGAACACCATTGATGAGGAATTAGGTAAAATTATCACAGAGAAAGCACCTACAATCGATCATTCCTCAAGATGGTGAAAGAAGAACGTTCCTCATCAAGTGTTTAATGCTGATGAAACCGGCCACTCCATTCCATCAAGCCATCAACGACCATCAAAAAGGTAAATAAAACGACTTTATTATAAGTACAGCTTATTTCTTTAATTGTAATACCACACCACATTTATTATACATAAAATAAGGTTTATTTTGAGTATCGTGTTAAGACTTAGACAATTAGAAAGTAGAAATTATGTTTTATGGGACCTGAAAATGGATTATTCTCATTTTAATAGTTTCCTATGGGAAATTAATTTTTGGGATACACACTTTTCCGCCTTACACACTCTGTCTGGGAACCAATTACGTTCGTAAGCCAAGGTGTCTAATATAATAGGTTCTGTATTACTAGATTGGCCTGCCATTCAACCAACAACACGAGCAAACCTGACGACAAATATGCAAGAGAACCTAAACTTCCTTACAAGGTTAGGGAAAGAGTACTGCAACAAAGTAATTAAACTCAACAAACCCAGATGTAAGAGTCTTAAAAAAAAAAAAAACATCAGAACAACAAGAACAACAACCCTATTGTGAGCCCCCCAGGGACACCCACCCACTGGTGATATACTGAAAATGGACTCCACATTTGGACAACAAGAATTTAAGAACACATTTGAATTAAAGAAATTTGTCTTCAACAAAAAATGGAGACCAGATGCCTTAATTTAAATTTTGTCGATTACCATAATCCAGGGGTCGGGAACCTATGACTTGCGAGCCATATATGGCTCTTTTGATGATTGCATATGGCTCGCCGATAAAACTAAATACATATTCTCGTTTTTTTCGCCGTTCATTTGCCGTTGGGCTGCACTGACCTAAATTGGCCGAAAGCGCCATTTTGATTGGATGATACCGGCCGTCATGTTGAAACAGGTAAACGCCCCTTTAAAGGACAACCAACGTCACTTTTTTGTTTCATAACTGACATCAGAAAAACGTTTTATAGCATCTAAAATACCCAAAACACACAGTATATTTTTATTCAAATGCAAAACACCAATAAAAATGACTTAAAGTGTCCAAAATCTGCAAAGAATTGAGCTGCGAATTGGGCATTTTAAGAAAGTCCCGCCCCCAGTTTGTGACGTCACGCCAAGACGTCTTGCATTGCTTGAGAATCAAAACAATGGCTTCAGATTTGGAGAATATGCTTTCTTGTTCCACCTCCAGTTATGAATATGATTCAAATAGTTCTGAAAAGGAAAGCATACATGTTTGCAATCGATTAAAGAATTTATTCCATGCCATTTTGAGGCAAAATTGGGGAGAAACGATCACCAGAAAAGAGGCACAAAATGGCGACCTCCTGTGGCCACCTCCGTTTCCACAGGCTGATAAATTCCTTATATGGAGCTTGGACACCCTCTTCTGGCGGCTTTTGGGTGCAACACAAGGTTTTCAGACAAAACAATACAGCAAAATACATTGACGTGATGGAAGGACTGCTACAATGTGTCTTTTTTTCGGTCAGGGGGCGTTCCTTTAGTGACGTCACGTACGGACTCGTCACCAACTCAAAAACAAGACTTCCTGAATATTCAGTGGGAGTCTTAAAACGTAAAATATAGCTATATGCGGTGGAATCTTTTTAAAATACGCTCAGTAGAAGTCATTTGAAGCAATTTTACAAATTATGGACACAACTTGTCCGGAGACATCGGTTGTCCTTTAAATGAGCCCAACGAGTGCACTTCAGCTTGAATGCACCGGAGCATTAGTTTTGAGGAGAGAAAATGTTCTGATTCTCATTTGCAATGAAACAATACCATCGATGAAATAGTCGAATGTCAGTGACATTTTAACAAGCCCCATGTTAACGTTAGCATCAACATACTTCTGCGAGAAGTAGATTGCAGATAGCAAGTGTGGAAGCTTATGAGCCGTGTGCAGGCTAGCTAGCAGTAACTTCGCTTCTGGACCGGCAAGTTGAATTTCATTCCGATCGTTTGCCTGGACTTTTACCAATCACGAGGAATGGAAAACCATTAATGTTAACGGTGAGTACTATCACAAAGTTATTTTAAATAATACATTCTGATATTTTGTTGAAAAGTGGCCGCGCGTGCGTGTGTGTGTGTGTGCGTGTGTGTGTGGGCGCGCGCGTTTGTATGTGGGCGCACGCCCGTGTGTGTGTGCACGCGCACGCCCGTGTGTATGTACGCGCGTACGCCTGTGTGTGTGTGCGCGCGCACGCCCGTGTGTGTGTACGCGCGTACGCCTGTGTGTGTGTGCGTGCGCACGCCCGTGTGGCTCTCACTGAAAAACATTTCTAAATATTTTACTTTTATGGCTCTCTTATTCAAAAAGGTTCCCGACCCTTGCCATAATCTATAGGAGATGCCAGCGTGTTGTCATTTGTTATGATCACGGCTCGGCCGCTAACTTCCGGTAGGCAGAAAGCCTACCAACAGTTGTTGGTAGTGAGTGCTATCATTGTAATGTAAGCTTATGCGTTTCATTTTCGGTTTAGATGAATGAAAGTCTTCGCATTTTAGTACAATGGTGATATCGCGTGTGGTTGTATAAAACTTTAGCCATGTTAACTCCTGATAATTCAAAGAAAAGGTATCAGCGAGCACAGCGTCGGGACGATGACAGGCAGACGGCAGCAAGGATGCAGCAAGAAAGGAACAACGCTGCTTCAATTCTCCTGGGACTATCTAACTGTACCAGTAACATTGATCAAGAAGAAGGGGATTCATGTAGAAAAAGCCACCGAGCGTGTTAAAAACTTTAAGATTCAAAGATGAGAAGGTTTCTTCAGCCATCATCTTTACAAAGTTGAAGGTTTCGGACGTTTCGCCTCCTATCCAAGAGGCTTCGTCAGCGAACTAAAGTCTGACTGGTCGTATCGGCCCTATTTATATATCCCTAATGTCCAGCCATGGCGGCGCCGGACACACCTATGATAGGTCCCTACTCTCAGGTTGGGGGGAGCAGAGGACCCCTCCCTGTGGCCCCACTGATTGTTCCTACATTCCTGACTAACGACTGGCCCATTAGGGATATATAAATAGGGCCGATACGACCAGTCAGACTTTAGTTCGCTGACGAAGCCTCTTGGATAGGAGGCGAAACATCCGAAACCTCCAAATTTGTACAGATGACAGCTGAAGAAACCTTCCCATCGATGGACCACTCCTGTACGACTGAGAGCTTACACAGACGTTTAAGATTCAAAGTACAACTATGAGAATTAATCTTGCCTCCGTCTGACAATATTATGACAATATGCTGTGCTCTTTCAAATTTGCATTCCAAGTTAGTTTAATGACTTACCACAACTGACATAGAATGTTCCCTTTCAAATGTTGTAATGATTAAATATGATTCAAAATGTACAACATACACAACAACTTTGTCTTCAAAAACAATACGGCGACTATTCATCGTTGTAATAACACACTGGATACACGTGTCCACTTTCTATGTATTCATAAGCTTTGAGGGACTCATATGCCTTCAAACTATCGTGAGTGAACTGTCTGGGAGTATCGATGAGGTCAAAATAAATATAGGTGAAAGTAATGTCCACAATGATGGATCGTCAACCCATCCATTCTTCAAATTGAAAGGATCCGGCAAGTTACAAGTACAGTCACAATATCCTAGCTTCTCAAAGTATCGCTCTCGGACTTCTAACGGTAGCTTTCGCACATAATCGGAGCACTGTTCAGTTTTCATGCGACAGTAGTTCGCTTTGTCCATACTCGCCATTGTTGTTTTTGCCTACCAGCGAGAAAAATCGCGCGATTCGTGACGTCACCTCCGTAAACAACTAGCATCTCCTATTAATCTAATCAAATGAAGACTAACAAACATTCACATTCGCATTCATATTCACACCTGTGAACAATTTGAGTGAACCGAACTTGCAATTTTGGGATTTAAATGTGCAATCAAGTCATAGTGCATGTAGAAAAGCCCATGGGGAGAACATGCAAACCAGATACAGGCCTGATCTGAGAAAACAAATGACAGCTTCAAACACCAAAGCAAAAATGTTAGCGACAATCAAAATAAAAAGTCAAATCAAACTATTGCCTTTACAAGGATGATGCTAACAACGATAATGAAGAACATTAACCTGCATCTGTTTTTGCCGATCTTTGAGTCTCGTCTGTGAGCTAATTACATGTGTAGTGAACCCAATGTTGATGCTGTTGAGTGTCAACAAAACCACCTTCAACTCATGCACTTCGGCTGACTTAAAAATGGACGCCAGACCTCAGCTGACTTCTGTCTGTGGTGAAACCCGAGGATGCAAACTGTCAACAATTTAAGCGGACTCCGTTGGTTTCTTGTCGCCCCCAAGTGGCAGGTTCTGGAAGCGGACATTCTCGCTCCTGAATAAACATCAGCACCAAAAAATAAATACATAAATACACAAAACAACCATGTGAGCTCACAAGCACATCTGAGTCATATCACCATTACCGCAGATTGCACTTTTACCTTTCAACATCAGAAGAATAAAGAAAACAGAGCGTAATGAGAAGACGCCGTCGTTATATAAACGTGTCAACGGTTCATTTTAGGGTACAGCAGGGGTCGGGAACCTATGACTCGCTAGCCATATATGGCTCTTTTGATGATTGCATATGGCTCGCCGATGAATAATAATAATAATAATAATAATAATAATAATAATAATAATAATAATACACTTCATTTAAATCCAAATACATATTCTCGCTTTTTTTTCTGTTCATTTTCTGTTGGGGCTGCGGTTGGCGGAAAGCGCAATTTTGATTGGATGACACTGACCGAGGTTGTCGGAAAGCACAATTTTGATTGGATGATACTGGCCGTCAGTTGAAACAGGTAAACGCCCCTTTAAATGAGCCACAGGAGTAAAAACAAAGTACACTTCAGCTTGAATACACCGAGGATTTGCCTTTGTGGAGAGAAAACATTCTGATTCTAATTTGCAATGAAACAATACCATCGATGAAACAGTCGAATCTCAATTACATTTTAACAAGCCCCATGTTAATGTTAGCGTCAATATACTTCGGTGAGAAGTATGTTGCATAGCAAGTGTGGAATGAGTCGTGTGCAGGCTAGCTAGCAGTAACTTCGCGTATGGAGCTGGCAAGTTGACTTTCATTCCGATCGTTCCGCTGGATTTTTACCAATCATGAGGAACGGAAAACCATTCATGTTAACGGTGAGTAGTATCACAAAGTTATTTTGAATATTAAATTCTGACATTTTGTTGAAAAGTGGCCGTACGTGCGTGTGTGCGTGCGTGCGTGCGTGTGTGTGTGTGTGTGTGTGTGTGTGTGCGTGTGTGCGCACACTCGCGTGTTGTGACTCTCACTGAAAAACATTTCTAAATATTTTACTTTTATGGCTCTCTTCGTCAAAAAGGTTCCCGACCCCAGGGTAGAGTCATGTGCTTCAGTTGACAAACGAATGAGCAAGAAAGACAGCAAAATAAGATAGGAGCATACCACAGAAAGCTTGTTGAGCTAATACCTCAAAAGTCTGGAGTAGTTCACTGTAATGCAGGGGTCGGGAACCTTTTTGACTAAGAGAGCCATAAAAGTAAAATATTTAGAAATGTTTTTCAGTGAGAGCCACACGGGCGCGCGCACACATGGGCGTGCGCCCACATACAAACATACAAGCACGCACGCAAACACGCACACGCGGCCACTTTCCAACAAAATATCAGAATGTATTATTTAAAATTACTTTGTAATAGTACTCACCGTTTTCCGTTTATCGTGATTGGTAAAAATCCAGGTAAACGATCGGAATGAAATTCAACTTGCCGATCCAGAGGCAAAGTTACTGCTAGCTACCCTGCACACGGCTCATAAGCTTCCACACTTGCTATCTGCAATATACTTCTCGCAGAAGTATATTGCCCAGTATGTTGATGCTAACGTTAACATGGGGCTGGTTAAAATGTCACTGACATTCGACTGTTTCATCGATGGTATTGTTTCATTGCAAATTAGAATCAAAACATTTTCTCTCCTCAAAACTAATGCTCCGGTGCATTCAAGCTGAAGTGCACTCGTTGGGCTCATTTAAAAGAGGCGTTTACCTGTTTCAACATGACGGCCAGTATCATCCAATCAAACTGGTGCTTTCGGCCAACTTAGGTGAGTGTCATCCAATCAAAACTGCGCTTTGCGCCAGCTGCAGCCCAACGGGAAATAAACGGCGAAAAAAAACGAGAATATGTATTTAGTTTTATCGGCGAGCCATATGCAATCATCAAAAGAGCCATATGTGGTTCGCGAGCCATAGGTTCCCGACCCCTTGTGTAATGTAATTGGAAGCAGGGCTGTACGTTTGGTCTCCTGTAGTTGGCGAGGCTTCCTTCAGAGGAATAATTGCCGGATGGGAGCTGTCACTCAAGTCTTCAGGTTCCTCCTGCACAAAAAAGTGTGTGTGTGTTTGTGTTTGCGTGCGTGTGTGTGTGTGTGTGTGTGTGTGTGTGTGTGTGTGTGTGTGTGTGTGTGTGTGTGTGTGTGTGTTAATGTTTCTGTATGCTGCAACATTTTAGAATACATACTTAGTTCCACCTACTGGAATGTCAGCCATGAAGGTCTCTCTCAGGACCACCGTTGGTTGGGTCGTTTCATAGAAAATTGTGTCAGCTGTCACAGAGGGCCGCTGAAACACACCAAATTCAGTATAAAAGTGATTCTGAATGGCATGGCAGACTATTCAAAGCTTCACCGATGTAATTATGTTGTAAGAAGGTATTTCAGTGTTCGATTGATCTGAAATTGTATTGAAAAGGCCACACCTCGTTTGCTGCTGCGACTGACTCCATGTCAACTGTGTGCATGTTCTTACTGTGGATAATCAAGAAAAGATGATGAAATCACATCCCCCGTGAGGATACCAACACAGTACATATGATACCATTGTTTATAGTGGACAGTAGAAAACAGATTGAAAATCAACCTCTTCCAAAATGCAAACATTTAAAATCTGGAAATTATTATTTTCGAAAACAATTCAACAGTATATTGTTCAAGACTCAACAGTATGTTAGAATCGAACACACAATATCAACTATTATTGTCTTTTCAGATCCCCCATGCTTCAATCATCTCTGACTTCATTCTCAAATTCTGTCACATCCTCGTCTGCTCCAGGAGCGTGCCCCACCCCTCCTGTCTCATTCTCCTCTGTGCCTGGAGCAGGCCCCTCCCCTCCTGACTCACTCACCTGTTTCTCATTCCGTTAATTGTGACTCTTATTGAATCCCTGTCTCCACCGTGTATTTCGGATCCGACGCTTACTACTTCCCCTCGTCCCTCGAGTACTGTCACCACTCCTCGAGCGGACGTGACATAATACACCGGCCAACTATGGATCTTGCCAGTGGAGACAAATTCCTATCCACCTTAGCACATCAGGCAGAAGTTATGATCATCACCCCTGCAGAAGGTCGAGACACGCCTCGCTACCCTGACGGCCCCTTGCTCCCCCCCGTGAGTCGTCGCGAGCTCTCCCTGCCACACCCTTCATGCTACGAAGGCGAACCCAGGCGCTGTGCTCAATTATTGATGCAGTGCTCGCTGGTTTTTGAACAACCCTACACCTTCGTTAGCGATGAGGCTAAAGTGGCCTTCATCACTAGCCTGCTCACGGGACAGGCCGAGTCATGGGTGTTGGCCGTCCGTGAGTCCCAGCCCGAACTTTGCACTTCCTACCCGGACTTTGTGTTTCACCACCCGGTCACAGAGTGCGAGGCTGAGGGACTCCTTCATGACTGTGTGCAAGGAACGCGTTCGGCCACTGAGTACTCCACCGACTTCCGCATCCAGGCTGCCTGGAGTGGCTACATGAATCGGGTGCTGAGAGGAGTGTTTCGTCGCGGATTGAGCGCCGCTCCCAAAGATGAGTTGACCACCCGCGACGCTGGCACCACCCTCAGCAAGATGATCGATGTAGTCATCTCCCTGGACCATCGCCTCCGGGAGCGGCAGCGGGAGCAAGGTACCCAGCGGTCCAGCAAACCCGGAAACGAGCAGTGGACGACCACACAGAGATCAGTTTCGAGGGCGTGCCGCGTTGTTACCATGATCTGCGGGAGGCGTTCAGCAAGGACAACGCGCAGTCCCTGCCGCCCCACCGTACGACTGCGCCATCGAACTGCAGCCGGGGACCCCACTACCGGACTCCACACTTTACCACATCTCACACCCGGAACAAGAACCCCTGAGCGCTTACATTGACTCTTCCATCGCGGCGGGACTTATCCGACCGTCGCATTCCCCGCTCGGGGCACGGTTCTTCTTTACCGAAAAGAAAGATGGATCCCTGCGCCCGTGTGTCGACTATAGGGGTCTGAACGACATCACCATCCACAATAAGTACCCTCTCCCCCTCATGGACTCGGCCTTCGCGCCTCTCCAATCGGCTACCATCTTCACAGAACTGGATTTGCGTAGCGCATGCCACCTGGTTCGCATCAGAGAGGGGGACGAGTGGAAGACCGCATTCAAAACGCCCTTGGGGCATTTTGAATACCTGGTGATGCCGTTCGGACCCACCAACGCTCCCGCCGTATTCCAAAACCTCATCAACTATGTGCTCAAGGACTTTCTCAACGTTTTTGTATTTGTGTATTTAGACGACATCTTAATTTTTTCTAAATCCACAGAAGAACACCGGCAGCATGTCCGACGGGTCCTGGCACGACTCCTGCAAAACCGGCTCTACGTGAAGGCAGAGAAGTGCGAATTCCACGTCCGCTCTCTGTCTTTTCTGGTGTTCGTCGTGGAGCAGGGGCAGCTCCAGGCCGATCCCGGCAAAACCAAAGCGGTGGTAGAATGGCCAACCCCGAACACGTGCAAACAATTTTAAGAATTTTAAGATTTTTGGGGTTTGCCAACTTCTACCGCCGCTTTATTCGCGGTTATAGTCAGAAGGCACTCCCCCTTACTAATCTCACATCCACCAAGGTCCCCTTCAGGTGGACACCCGAAGCAGAGGGGGCGTTTAACCGTCTCCGCCACGCCTTCTCCAACCCTCCGGTCTTACGTCACCCCGACCCGGACCTCGCGTTCGCGGTCGACGACGCATCGGAGTCCTGGGTGGGGGCGGTCCTATCCCAGCGCTCCCCGGTCGACCAGAAGCTCCACCCATGCGCCTTCTTCTCCCCGCCGGCTCAGCCCAGCGGAAGCCAACAATGACGTGGGGAACCGGGAACTGCTGGCGGTCATTCTGGCGCTGCAGGAATGGAGACACTGGCTTGAGGGCCGTTCACTGTATACACAGACAACAAGAACCTGGCCGCCATTCGGTCCGCCAAAAGACTCAACTCGCGGCAGGCCCGATGGTCACTGTTCCTCACACGGTTTAACTTCACTCTCACCTACTGCCCAGGGTCGCAGAACACAAAGCCTGACGCCCTATCTCGCATCCACGAGCCGGCAGAAAGGGAGGAAGTCGTCGCCAACTCTCTGGGGACACATTCCAGGGTAGCCTGTCACCCGGGGTCAACAGGACGATCCAGCTCATCGCCCAACGGTTTTGGTGGCCAGAGTACAGAAAAGACGTCACGGAATTAGTGAAGGAATGCCCCGCCTGTGCTTGTGGGAAGGTCTCCCACCAACCCCCGGCGGGACTTCTCCAGCCACTACCTATTTCCTCCCGACCCTGGTCCCATATCTCCGTCGACTTTATTACAGGCATCACCCTTCCCGTGGGAAGACGGTCGTCCTCACCGTGGTGGACCGTTTCTCGAGGTCGGCCCACTTCATCCCGTTAACCAGGTTGCCGTCCGCTATCGAGACGGCTCAACTCCTGGTTAACCACGTCGTCCGTCTCCACGGGAATCCGGCGAACATCGTGTCGGACCGGGGACTACAGTTCGTGTCCAAGGTATGGAAACGTTTCTGTCGCTCCCTAGGGGCGTCGGCGAGCCTGTCGTCTGGCTACCATCCCCAGACCAACGGCCAGATGGAGAGAAAGAACCAGGAGTGTGGAAGGAGACCAGAGCCGCCCTGTCGCGCACGGCATCCCGGATCCAACATATTGTGGACCACCGTCGCCGCTAGGCTCCCACTTACCAGGTCAGGCAGGAGGTATGGCTGTCCACGAGGGGCCTCCGGATGGCCGGGACTTCGGCCAAACTGGGTCCACGGTTCGCTGGTCCCTCTCCCATCCTCAGCCCGGTCTCGGTGAGGCTCCGGCTGCCACCCTCGATGAGGATCCACCCGGTCTTCCACGTCTCCCTCCTCATGCCTGTGGAGATCAGCCCCGTGGCTCTGACACCTGCCCCCTGCCCCCCCGCCCGGATGGTGGATGGCGGTCCCGTCTACACCGTGCGGGAGATACTGGACTAGGCGCATGGGCAGGGGAGTGCATTACCTGGTCGATTGGGAGGGCTACGGTCCCGAAGAACACCAGTGGGTTCCTCGTTCCTGGATCCTCAACCCATATCTCACCCGGGCATTCCATTTGGCTCACCCATCCAAACCGGGTGGGCGGCCAGAGGCGTCCATTGAGGGGGGGGGGGCACTGTCACATCCTCGTTTGCTCCAGGAGCGTGCCCCTCCCCTCCTGTCTCATTCTCCTCTGTGCCTGGAGCGGGCCCCTCCCCTCCCTACTCTCCAGACTTACTCACTTGTTTCTCATTCCGTTAATTGTGCCTTCTGGCTATAAAAGCCACCCATACCGTTTGGTCTGTGCCGGTGTATTTCCTGATGTCCCCCGTCACCCTGCCGCACGCAGGTCTGTCTCATTTGCTCGCCTCCATTGCATCATTTCTGTTTTGCCTTTTGTGTCTCAGTAAAGACAGTAAAGACTTCCCTGTCTCCACCGTGTATTTCGGATCTGACGCTTACTACTTCCCCTCACCCCTCGAGTACTGTCACCACTCCTCGAGCGGACGTGACAAATTCTAGACTCCCCACCCCCAAACACAGTCCTGGTCAATCCTGCTTACCCTCTTCCGTTCATCAAAATCATCATTCAGTCGTCATTGCCTACTAAACCTTTGTTCTTCCCCACTTCAATTTGCAGCTGTCACTATAATCCTGAAAAAAACTGGTTTCAGATCCCAATTATTTCACTAACCTTGACCCCATTTCTCACCTTTCTTCATCTCCAAACTTGTTTAAAATTGTTGCGTCTCAACATCACTCCCACCTCACTTATAACAATCTCCATGAACAATTCCAGTCTGGTTTCCATTGATGTTACAGTAAATTAACGTTCCTCATAAAAATCCCCAATGACCTTCTCATGTGAACGGATGCCAGTTTAATCTCCATCCTTATCCTTCTTGACCTGAGGTCAGCTATTGACTCAGGTCATTACACTCATTATTATTACACTATCCCTTGAATGGACTCCACCATAGGCAACATTCACCTGGTTTCACTCCTATCTCACTGGTCTCCCTAAGTTCATCCAACTCAACTCATTCACTTCAGTCCCTGTCTCTCATTGTGTACCCTGTGGCTTTATCTACCTTCTCCCCTTGTCAATATTTTCCGTACATTTGGTACAAACCTTCACTTCTTCATGGATGACACCCAGCTCTACCTCTCCAGCAAACCTGACGCCTTCAATTGGTCTAGAATTCTCCAGTCTGCATAATCACGAGAATCCCTCCTTCCATCACACCACCACCATCCTCCAACAGTCCACTGTCTCCCGGACAAACTTTGAATCAACTTGAAAATACTCCTCGATACATTTAAAGCCATAACCTTGCCCCCGTTATCTGTCTGACCTTCTTCAAATTCCCATTTCCTCTTGTTCCCTCAGGTCTTCATCCTCCTTCCACCTGTGTGTACCTTTTGCCCATCTCAGCGCGACATCCTACCCAACATCCGAAATATTGGCTGTCTTCCCACTTTTAAATCACATCTCAAAACCCAACTATTTTAAATCACATACTCATCTTAAATTAATCTCTGCTTTTATTATTTATAATTTTATTTCTGGTTTTATTGTTCTTGTTTTTTATTGTAAAATATCCTTCAGTGTTTTTTTCCAGGAAAAAAATGCAATTGTCACACACTATAGCAGGGATCGGGAACCTAAGGCTCGTGAGCCATATATGGCTCTTTTGATGATTGCATTTGGCTCGCAGATAAAACTAAATACCTGTACATATTCTCGCTTTTTCGCTGTTCATTTCCCTATTAGGCTGCAGTAGGCTGAAAGCGCAATTTGATTGGATGATACCGACCAAGCTTGGCTGAAAGGGCAATATGATTGGATGATACTGACTTAGGTGCCGTTGATGTCGAAACTGGTAAACGCCCCCTTTTGACGAAGCGGACAAAAAAAAAAAAGAAGACTAGTATCCTACACTTCAGGTTTCGCCGAAGGATTCGCCTTTGTCAAGAGAAAAGGTTTTGCCGGGATTCTAATTCGGAATGAAACAATACCTTCGATGAAACAGGCGAATGTTAGTGGCACTTTGACAAGCCCCATGCTAATGTTAGCATCAGTATACTCTGGGAGAGACAGCAGACAGCAAGTGTGCAAGCTAATGAGCGGTGTGCAGGCTAGCGAGCAGTAACTTCGCGTGTGGACCCGGCAAGTTGACTTTAATTCCAATCGTGAGTATTATCACAGTTATTTTAAATAATACATTCTGACATTATATTGAAATCACCCATACATATACATATATGTATACGTGTGTGTGTGTGTGTGTGTGTGTGTGTGTGTGTGTGTGTGTGTGTGTGTGTGTGTGTGTGTGTGTGTGTGTGTGTGGTTCTCACTGAAAAAAAAAAAAAAACTGAAAATTCCGAAATATTTTGCTTTTATGGCTCTCTTAGTCAAAATACAATACAATACAAGTCATTTTCATCCAAAGTGTTCAGTGTCACCTAATCATAATGGCCACTGTCAGAGCGATGAGCCCAGCAGACACGCCCACCGCTGATGCCAACGCAATGACCTTTAGTCGTCCTGAGGATGAAGACAGAGAGAAATGGTACAAAACAAGTGCGACCAAAATAGTTCGGCAGACACAAAAATAGAAAGAGAGAGTTGAGGGATATGGAAAAAGAGATGCAGAGGATTTTGCCAACGTCTAGACTCCAGACTGAAGTCTCGTGTTTCCAGTTGTGATTTCCAAAGCCAGGTCCCCTTCTTCAGCTGTCTAGCCTCAAATAGTCATTTTCCACAACACCTCATCTCCTCTTCCTCCTCCCTCAATAAGTACAAAGGCTTTACATGACTCACCATGACTCACAGAAACAGATGCAACAGAGTCCAGAGAGGAATTGGAAAGTTTCCTTGCACTTATCCTCTCAAATGCAATGAAATCAATCCTTACATATTTAATTATTACTGCTCGAGCCTTACAGTGAAGATCCGGAAGCTACCTGGTGACACGTTGTCATTTTATTTTGCATCTTGGATTGTCGGTGGAATGTATCGCAATGCAGAGATGAAATACAATGGCTTCCTGACTGGAAGTGAAGATGACTCATACCTTCACAAAATTCAGCTGCAACCATTTGTCTCACAGTTTGATGAAGTTAACAGCGTGGAGCCTCCTCACTTTCCATGCCACTGTCAAAAACATGTCTTTATACTCGGCATAACCTCTTCAGAAATGTTTCCGCGGTAATGGGTTGCTTCAACACAAATGCATTTTACTGAATAAGCATCGTGTTAAATACATTTTAAAATCCCAGTAAAAAGGAAAAAAAAAACCTGCATTGCTGGTCGCAGCCACACGTAATCACCCGGCAAGTTGACTTCTGCTCCATTGTGCTCACAGGGCTCAATCATTGTCTCATGCAAAATAATAAAATAAAAGAAAAGAAAAAAAGAAAAGAAAAGAAAAGAAAAGAAAAGACAAGAAAGAATAATTTACATAGGGGTATTGTGCACCATCCCATCAGGCCATAATGATGATCATGTTATATTGAAATCATCAAAATTTCGACAGACAAAGCCACATTAGCTATGAAGCATTAATGTGCGTTTCACGGAGCAGAAGATATGATGAGTCCAGGAAGATACCTCGAATATGTTAACAATGCAAGAAAGGTGTGTAATCACGAAACCTTTATCGTGAGGTAAGTGTGCATCCAGACTTGTCATGTGTCATGGCCATTGATGTAAGAGAACAAAACTGGCCAGAAGTAATTAGTATTACCCGGTTAAAAATATTTATGACTGCAATAATGTGACTTCAAATGGCAATAACAGATACTAGATTTGGCTCAAATCATGTTTCAACGTCTCACACACACAGCCCATCGAACAAGCTTGCAACATGAAATAATTGCTAGCCAGCAAACTTTAACTTGTCTTGCTAGCCATAGCATCATAGCACATTTTCTATTGGTTAAGGCCTCTATGTTACAAAGTACTAAACCAGGGGTGTCCAAAGTCGGTCCTCGAGGGCCGCTGTCCTGCCTGTTTTGAATGTGTTTGAATTTGAATCAGGTGTGTTGCTCCTGGGAGAGCTGTAAAACAGGCAGGACAGCGGCCCTCGAGGACCGACTTTGGACACCCCTGTACTAAACTATTCTTGTAATGTTTGGCCAAGGTCAAATTAAGGCTCACACCCTTGAGAGCCCTTCAGGATAAACCTTCATGTTAATACAGACGCTGCCCAATTTACGAACATAAGAATTACCAATAACGGTACATACAAACATTTCCTTGGACGATGATGTTAGCAGATGACATTGTGATCTGTAGCGAGAGCATGGAGCAGGTGTGGGAGAAACTAGAGAGGTGGAGGTTTGCCCTGGAAGGGAGAGGAATGAAGATAAACAAGACAGAATATATGTGTGTGAATGAGAAGGACCCAAGTACAAGAATTATACTACAGGGAGAAGAGATAAAGAAGGTGGAGGATTTTAAGTACTTGGGTTCAACTGTCCAGAGCAATGGAGAGTGTGGAAAAGAGGTGAAGAAGCGTGTCCGGGCAGGCTGGAATGGCTGGAGAAAATGTCAGGTGTGATAGAAGAGTTTCAGCTTAGATGAAAGGAAAGATGTATAAAACTCTGGTGAGACCAGCCATGATGTTTGGACTGGAGACAGTGCCACTGAAGAAAAGACAGGAAACAGAGCTGGAGGTAGCAGAGATGAAGATGTTGAGGTTTTCTTTAGCAGTGACCAGGTTGGATAGGATCAGAAATGAGTATATCAGAGGAACAACTCATATTAGAGGCTTTGGGGAGAAAGTAAGAGAGGCCAGACTTAGATGGCTTGGACATGTACAGGGGAGAGAGAGTCACTATATCAGGAGAAGGATGCTGAGCCTTGAACTGCCAGGCACGAGACCGAAGGGAAGAACTCAGAGGAGGTTTATGGATGTATTCAAAGAGGATGTGAAGGTCGCTGGTGTGAGAGAAGAGGATGCACAAAACCGGATTAGATGGAGGACACTGATTCGCTGTGGCGACCCCTGAAGGTGATAGCCGTAAGGAAAAGAAGAGGTATGTCAAAAAATGTTTGGACAGAGATGCTTTAACTTAGATTTTATATTGCATGCATTTTTCCGACAGAGCTTGCGTGCGATTGTCTGCGTACTGTGCTTTATCCACACGCACGCAAATGTAGGGGGTTAGAAACGACCTCTGTTATTGTATGTTAGTCGATTAGACTACCAAGTCAGGAGAGGGCGCTACGCTAGGAACAGAGGAAGGCGATGTAGGCTCAGCTCACGCATGCGCAGTTGTCATAAATGCCGTTGTGTGAAGCTGATTAACACGGTTGTCTCGTGTCGTCTTTCCTCGTCGTTCACAGGTATTCAAAATAATAAGTGTTAGACATTCTCAAGATGTTAAAGTAATTGGGGACTTATTGGGCGATGCTAGATATGAAACATTGTTTTGTGGCTTTGATGAATATTTTGGGGCTTTGATGAATTTGGATTTTTGGATGTCAATTGTAGTTCCCAGTACAACAGACACGAGCGGGCAGACGTGCATAAGCATGTGCAAATGTGGAGGATATATACAATGTATAGATGTTGAATGTATAGATCTACACATGAATGTATTCTGATATTGAAATTGATGTTTTGATGAGTAAGAGGTCATAAATGCCGTTGTGTGAAGCTGATTAACACGGTTGTCTCGTGTCGTCTTTCCTCGTCGTTCACAGTGCTACCTGCCTGTGAAGCGCTTTGGACCGACCCAGGTATCCCCTAGGCCTGAGGCCGGTTACACAAACAGACACATTAGACGTTTCAAGGTCTGGATGTTTACGCGATGGACACCATGGCTGACTAATCGGTGCCCGGCTTTGCTGAAGCGTTGCCAACGAGTTCAGGCCCCGATCCGCCAAGCTTGCTTACAATTGGCTGCGTAGAGTATGTGGGCAGAGAGGAAATCCCTCTTCCCAGTTGACACTCTGAGGAGGAGGCGCCCAGCTCACTTACGATTGACTCAGTAGAAACCCCTCTTCCCAGTTGACGCTCAAGGAGGACGTGATGCATCACAAAAAGTAATGGCTCCTGGCACGTAATTCAGTAATTACGTGCCAGCAGCTTCAGTAATGGCTTACTGAAGACCCATGGATATATCTCGTTGTGCTACAGTAGGTTTGAATTTATTTTACGACTGTATGACAACAAATAAATAAACTGACATAAACATACATTCTACACAAAATATAGCACTGAAGCAACTTATGAACAAATTTACCTCACGAACAACGGCTCAGAACGTATCTCATTCCTAAGGTGGGGAGCGTCTGTATGCTCTTACGAATTTTATGGTGAGCGTTTAAAAGCCTTTACCTAGGGGCACTTTGGTTAGTTAGTAAAAGAACAAAAAGTGGCTGTTCAGTCATCGCATTCTCTGCAAATCCAATCTTTCTGGTTTTGTTCACCCCATCATATGGAGAAAATCATATATGGTTGTATTGGCATATTATTTTTTCATGTATGTATTTGTCACCCCTTTGCTTGTAATGTTGTTTATTTAAGCCCAAACTGATTTGATTTCTTCTCTCGCTATTTCCGTGTCATATAATGTCCAGTTTACCATACACAACTATATTCATTCATATTCCTGACCACTTAATCCTCACAAGGGTCGCGGGTGGTGCTGGAGTCTAACCCAGATGTCTTCGGGCACTAGACAAACCACTCGCCTACTGGGCTGCCCTCATAACTGCATAAATAGTAATTATTATTCCAATACAATTACAACAATTTTTCCCCCATCCATCCAGTACTGCACCTTTACACAGTGAAGCCGACACACTAATCAGTTGACCACTGAGCCGCTACCTTCCTTTTTTTTTCTTTGATATTATGTATTGTCCACTTTAGTGCAGTCCAACTTCACTACTGCAGAACTAACAACGGCTTATTACATTCTGTAATATACATAAAAGGAACAGCAAAGCCCTTTGGCAGGGCCCAGAGTATAGATTGCTGCAACGTGTCCAGCCCAAATATTTGTGTACCTCTAACTCGAACTGTAAGTATAGGAGAGCTGTGGACTCCGATCCGGTTTCTAGCCTCACAGTAGTACTGGCCACTCTCTCCAGGTCCAACTTCTGAGAATGTGAACACAGGACCAGTCCAGCTGCCCCACGCTGCATTGGGGAATACGTTGAAGGAGACAGAATGGGAAATAAATAAACAAATACAGTAGCACCTTTTCACATGTTCGACGGGCTTGTACTTTAGTTTAATTTGTGTGAAAACACTTTATTAAAACTGTACTAACATTGTACTGATGCTCCATTGTGTGTTAAACGATGCCAAGTGAAGTTATCCACGGCTGGGTTGGCCTGACTGCTGCAGGTCAGAGTCAAAGGTCGGCCAGCATCCACCACATTGGAAGGACGAGCCAGCACTGAAGTGTTCTTTGGAGGGTCTAAATGGAAGTAGAAAAGACAGAATAAAGGCATTTGTAGTTGTTATGGACCAAAACTGACAAACTACTTCTCGGCATTGGCGTTGTGCTTTGAATGGAATATTTAGGGTCGTGCGTAGTGCAAAGTGCAGTACAACTGTGCGCATGGATGGGATTTTCTTTTATTGTATGTTTTTGTAGAACGGCACAGTTAGAAATCAGTGTTTCCTCCGTTGTGGGAGAGAGCATGGCCAATGTTGCATATGCACCTTGAAGTAAACATACTGTAACAGAGATTCTCTGGCGTCCATACAGGATATCAACGACTACAAAGTCTTTTTATAATGAACCATGCCTATGGAATGCGCCGAAACATAGTCGCAACAAGCGTCAAGGCGGTCGCGGAGGGCTTGACATTATGTCAAAAAATTCCCTGTGACCATGTGGCGACAAGAACAGCCAATAAAATGTTTTTTTGTTGAGCACTGGGGCACCCTGACGTATCTTGAATGCATGGAGAAAGTTGGAGTGTTCAAGAAATTTGCCATTATTACTCAATTAAACAAGATGGGGAGTGTGCAAAGTCCCCGGAAGATGTCGAAGGAACAGGTCACCAATGTTGTTCATGTTTTGAAATACCTCGGCTTACGAACGCTTTAGCTCACAAAGTTTTCGCCTTATAACATTAAATTCGCGACAATATAATCTTTGCATAATAAACTATCGTTTTTGGTGGATGAACCAAACCACACAGTGCCACGGTGGCTCGCAGACTAGTTTTCCACACCCTCTTTAAGTGCAGATGTGGTTTGCTATTGAGTGGAGTACAGGCTAGTGTTAAACCGAAGAGGACACAAAAGAAAATTATGGTCGAGCAGAAGAAGGGGATCATCGAAAAACATGAACAAGGTTTGTGTTTGTGTGACTCGGCATCCTAGTACCGGTATGGTAAGTCGACCATTCCTACGTGAGGCTAAGGGTGTTTCTGTGTTGTCTAAGCAACAGTCTCAGGCAATAAAAGAGGTTGAAAAACTTCTGTTGATTTGGATTCACGAAAAGCAGCGAGCAGGTGACCGTGTGAATGAGTATTATTACTCATAGTATTATCGCCAAGAAAGCATGGAAACTTTACTAGGATATCATCAAGAGGCAACTACATCAGCGACCATCACAAAGGTAAATAAAACGACTTTATATACAGTACAGGTTATTTCATTAATTACAATACAATAACACATTTATTATACATAAAATAGGTATATTTTGTGTAGTTTTAAGGATTATTTAGTAGAATATTATGTGTAATGGGGACCTGAGCACGGACTATTCTCATTTTTATTGTGACAAGCCATTCAGCAAACTCCCAATGCTCACAATGCCCCTCGTATGTACAATTTAGAGGGATAATAAAGTGTTTCTAATCATGCACAGTACATTTTAAAATGACAATGCATTTTAAAACTAAAATACTCACTGAACTCTGTGCAGAATTATGATGATGCCATGTCAGAAATAAAACAAATGGTATATATGTGTATCAAGGTACAATTTGTGAACATATCATAATTAATGATCCTCAAGTGTAGTCAGTCAATTTAGCATTTGTTCTTGGTTTTGTTGTGAATGTGGCGATCGGGTCCAACGACTGCTGAGTGCAGGTGCGGCTTTATTTTTGTAATTACCCCAACATGTCCCCCTGTCGAACATATCTAAACATTGGTGGAGGTGATCAGAAAGAAGAAAGAAAAAAGAAAAGAAAATCACAAAATAATACAACCACAATGGAAACAATCTCAAATTAAAGTCATGTCATTCGCTACAACAGTCAAATCTTCATTGCATCCTGGATGGTGATCACCAGAACGACCAGGAGGAACAAAATTGTTTGTAGCATTTGTCGCAAGCAGGCCCCAGGGTGTGATACGGATGAGCTGATGACTGGGAAAGAGGGTGTGATCTGTCGACGTGGCTTCAGTGACGTGCATCGGGAATCTTCTTGACCAGGCGTCGGGAACCTTTTTTACTAAGAGAGCCATAAAAGTAAAATATTTAGAAATGTTTTTCAGTGAGAGCCAAACTGGCGTGCGCGCGCACACACGCGCGGGCGTGCGCCCACATACAAACGAGCGCGCGCGCACATACAAACATGCGCGTGCGCGCGCACACACACGCAAACACACACGCAAACACGCACGCAAACACGCACACACGCACGCAAACATGCACACAAACACGCACGCAAACACGCACGCAAGCACGCACACGCGGCCACTCTCGAACAAAATATCAGAATGTATTATTTAAAATAACTTTGTGATAGTACTCACCGTTAACATGAATGGTTTTCCGTTCCTCATGATTGGTAAAAATCCAGGCAAACGATCGGAATGAAATTCAACTTGCCAGTCCAGAGGCGAAGTTACTGCTAGCGAGCCTGCTCATACGGCTCATAAGTTTCCACACTTACTATCTGCAATGTACTTCGAGATTCACCGATGGCTCGCAAGCCATAGGTTCGCGACCCCTGTTCGTGATGAACGATGTCCGCGCGAATCCAGATGAAGCTTGTGGCTGCTAAGACGGATAGCAGCTCCGCAACCGGTCCATCCCACATTGGCGTGGTCCACGTCATTCTCTTCAGACCGCAGTTTCGTCCTGTGGAGAACAAAAGAAGACTTGTGCCAGGTCAAATGTTGACAGGATGATTTCATTCTACACATCACACTTTCTAGGCGTTTCTTTCCCTATCAAAGTCTGTCTCATCGTTTAGGCTCTGCAATGCATTCTCTCACAGAAATGGCAGTAAATCATTGTTAGATGTTAGTTGGTTAGTACATGTTAGTGGTTAGTGAGTCGGCATTTCTGGAGGGCATAACTTTCTTGGGGAATGACGTTGCAGCCAACATCACTCACCACCAAAAGTGAAAATTTTGGCAATGATGATCTGAGCTATCGTACATGAAGACATGAAAAGTCTCAACTTGCCAACTGGGAACGTCTTTGACATTGCACAGATTATCAATTTGTATAAAACCATTTGTCAATCACTGTTCCAAAATTTTGGAGGCCAAATTACGGCATGTCTCTAAACACCTGCATGGGAACCAATTCACGTGGCCTGTACCACGAAAATGTTGTACGTTGAGCACAGCTTCTCCTGCTGTTACTCCTCTGCTGGCACCCAAGCAAATCATATCTGAAAATTCTTTGTGGGGTAGACATTTGCATGTCGCCACATTGTTTGGGTGGAGGATAGCCTTCTACAATTCTTTAGCACCAGTTAATATGGTCAGCAACATTATGGCAATCTGCGTAAACGGTCATCATACTCGCCTTTTGTCATTCAGTCGGAGGGCACCAGTTGACAGTCAGTTTCGCTTCTGCATAAGGACATCCACCCACGCAAACCAGTTTCATCTCCGCTCAACCTGGCATGGACTCCCCAGGAGCTCTCCTGAAGAATCTCCTTCTCCCAATTCTGAAAGTAGCTGGTTAGCGTGGAAACCCTATACAATATATCTGATTCCGCCTGAATCTCTGACTGACATCGGTGCCCACTCAACCCATCTACCAATTACACTCTTAACGGCGAGAAATTCACCAAATGTGCACTGCAGTCAATTACTTCAATGTGCACTGCATTTAATTCATAATAATAATAATAATTTGTAATCAAATCAATCTCGACAGGTCACCGTGCCTTTTTAGTTGTAACTATAAACTACTTTTGAACTGACAAATGTAATCACTGTCCGCAAAGGTAGCCTGAAGATAAATTAGCATTTGCGGCTGTCTTAATAAACGTTGGAATTCCGCCATCGCATCTCCAACGTTGAATATTTTTCGTTTGATCAAGCCTAATTGTCACAATCCGTCGCTCGCTAGATGGTTGGATGAGAAATGTTTTAACAGCATTCTGAATGTCGAGCATCAAAATAATATGTCTGAAAATTTCAGCGGAAAAAATATGAGAAAAAAATTGTCATGCATTTGAATAAATGCCAAACACTATACTTTTAGAAATCTAAACTATTATTAATAGGGGCTTTGTCATCGATCCCAAATCATCAGTGGGGTGTGCCAAACTCTAGATGTGTAAGTGAATTACACCAGCCGTTGCGGCTTCACATGTCGGTACTCCTAGGACAATTGAAACAGGGATAAAATTTTGTTTCCAAAAACATCAAGAATCAATTTAGCAGCGTCTGCACCTAGAAAATCACAGGATGGGTGGATGCAAATGGCTTGTGGTCCATTTCTTAATTCTTTGAGAATTATACATCCAAATCTGTTCATGTCCATTTATCGGACATAACTCTTTCAACTATAATTATGAACCTAAATCCTTATTCAGCAATGCTTTAAATCAAAAGGAGGTCACTCAGGTCTAAACATGGACATATACAAGCGCACATTTTCATTCCATTTTGTGGTCGCCCGAAGTCAGATCACAAAATTACTTGTCCCGATTGCAGACAAAAATATTGGAATCCTGACTTCAAGGTGGTCAATTTTCTTTATCACTTCATCTCTCTTCTCTCTTTATCATTCATCATTCATGATCATTCATTCTCTTCATCACACTTTATCCAATCTAACAAAAATACTTTACTTTTGCCTTCAAATTCACTCAAGTTCGGCTTCTGTTTATTCATTTGTTTGTTTGCTTATTTATTTCTTCACTCAGTCTAATTTGCCTGCCTATTTAATTTAGTTTTTGTTTTAAGTGGACGGTATTCAAAGGTCTGTGGGAAAAACAGTGTTATGTCATCATGAAGACTTTAAGCTGGCATGGTTGGACGGGTTTCCTGATGAGACAGGATAGTCGTCTGCATGGCACCCCCGTCGAATACTCCTGTAATGACAAGGCAGCCTCGTCCTGTGAAAGAAGAAAGAACTGTGCGGCAGAATTACATGTGGCAGGAACAATGTTTTTTGCACAATACGTTTGTGAATGTTAACGCAACCGCCTTATCCATTTTATTTCCGTTTATTTACCTATCCGGTGAACAAATCAATTTGCCGATCCTAGAATGCAGCTGTGAATCTCCCCCCCCCTCTTTAGGGCAGAGAAGGAAGGAGGAGGACTGGGCCGCCCGCTCTCTCTGGGCAGCCCAGCCCTTCTCCCCTCGAAATACATAAAAGGGAAGACAAAAGTACACACACAAAAGACACACGGACAGACGGCTCATCCAAATGTCCTCCCCCCTCACCCGACCCCCCCTGCCCACGAACTGTCCTCAGACAATGAAACTCCCAAGGAAACCCCGCAGCAACGGCTAGCAATGGTGATAACGCGCTAGTGTTGATGAATGTATTAATGTTACGGAAAATCCACGTTGTATTGCAGCTGCAATCAAACAATGAAGAACACATAATCGTCCGGTTCAAAATTAATAAATACATTTTTCACCAGCCCTTGCACGCAAAATTCCAGGAGTTCAACCCTTCTGAAGAATCTCCCCCTGGAATTGCCCCGGTCTTACAGTTCGACAGCCGGGCGTACGAAAACCGACTCCATAACCCGTACAAGCATTATAAAGTTAAACATAGTAAGTCTACGTCCACAGAGCTCATCTAGAATTGGTCTACCTTACCACATTCACCTGCCCTCAAGCTCACCGATGCGCAGATTAATCGTAATTTGAATTTTTTGGTCAAGAAAAATTCTTATCAATTCATTCACTCAACACTGCTGCATGCTAGCGGTGCCACTCACCCGTGAGGCAACCCTGAGCGACGGACACCAAGAAGGGAGGGGCGGCCCACTCGAACACTCTCGAAGGAAAAAGAGGGCCCACTCCTTCCCCCCCTTCCGAAGCCATCAGCTAGGACCCGAAGTCTTTCGGCACCAATAATAATGGGTTTATGTTGATCGTTCGTCCCTGGTTCATTGCTTCTACGGGCGTTTATGGCAGAGGATGGTTAAATCATCAGGAAGCCAGGTGTTGAACAGAATGTTGGTTTCATTAGCGGAGTTGGTTAAGACAGCGGAGACATCACATTGTCGGCTGAGAGGAAGCATGAAGGGAAAGAGAGAGAGACGAACTGGGAGGGCATTTATATGGCGCACAGTGTGTGACGCGATACGATGTGACGTAATGTAGATGTGACATCATGTAAGGGAACAAAGATTAGAAGGCGATGTTTAAAGATGTTCGTATCGCGAATTATCCCAACAATAACAATGTGAAATTAGTTGCTTGATTTGTTGTAGTGTGGAGAAAAAATTGAGTGAAAACAATTCAAATTGGCCCAATTAAATTAATTGGCCTTGCAGAATAAAGTTTGGACAGCCCTGATTTAGAGTCTTGATTTAATTTGAATGAACATGACTACTTTTTGATGAGGGAGGGAAGCTAGATTACCCGCACAAAACTCACACAAACACATGGATGCAACATGCAAATCATGCAGACTGCAAAAGGTCCACCATTCTGCCAGCAGAGAATATGAAACCGGACAAAACATCTACTGGATGAATGAACCAAAATTCCCAAACAAGATATCTGTAGCTATTGAACAGACACAAATGAAATGGGAGACTGTGATTGAGGAGAGCTACACAATCTGACAAGTGACACATAACTCCAGGCTTGTCTCTGAATCATGTTGCCTCAGTGAACAAGCGTGGCTCTAACCAAACACACAAAAGCACAACTTACACAGCACAGTGAGAACGGTGCTATGAGAGGTTTGGTGTCCTAATTGGTTCCAGACCATGCAGTAGTACAGACCAGCGTGGTGAGCACGCACAGAAGGGAATGTCAAATTCTGGACGCTTCCTTTTGCTAGCATCTGGTCTCCTTGGATGCGATACCAAGCATGCCTAAAGAAAGATGAGGATGATAAAAGTGCTTTGTGGGACTGAGCAATGATGTCTTGGTCAAGCCAGGGTAACTTTTCATTTTCAACTTCTTCCATTTGAAAAATACCCAATTTAACTCATTCCCTGCCAGATGATGTGCAAAAATATATCCACTGCAGTGCCAGGGTTTTGTCATTTTCACTCAAATTGCAGGACCCATAAAATATTGGGTTTGGGGACTACATAAACATTCAATACAGCATAAGAAACCTTAGACTCTCTTTTTCAGAAGAAAAAATAGTGAATTCATCAGTTATATGGGTCTGGAGTTATCTGAGCTTGAATTGGGGGCGGCTGTACAAAAGGCAAATGCTGTCCCCTTGTGGGAGGGAAAAACATTGCTTTATCGGCACCCCCCACAAGAAAAACCAAAACCCAAATAAATTCTGGAATGGCGCTCCACGTCATGGTTTTCAATTCCCGAATACATTTGCGAATGGCAGCGAATGAGTTAAATACAGTCCATATTACTCAGCCCAAATTCAAGACAAAATACAAATGAGACAACTACAACAATAAAATGCAAAACAGACACAATGGCAGAGATACAATGAGCATTTTGTGGATCGTGATAATGAAATACCACCTTCTGATGGGGGGATGGGCACGGCTAACACAGCTGAGGTTTACATCGGAGCCTTCTCGAATGTCACCAGTCGGTGTTATCAGCACACGTGTGTGTTTGGGTGAGACTGAAAACAGACAAAGAATGGCTGTCGGACTTGGTTACCCCACGAAACGAGGCTCCCAATTGCTCAGATTGGACAGCCGGCCGGCTCCAACGACGAGTCCCTGAACCTCGTCAATTTACAAACAATATAAACCTTCTGTGCTCAATTTTGAGCTTCATGCCCAAATGCCTTCCATTGTGTGATTACAGTATAGGATAAAAAAATCATTTGCGTTCCAGCGCAAACGTTTTTCAATGTGCAGTTTTGTACTTCTGGGTCAGCTTGGCTAATGTGCTTGGGAATGCAATCACCCAACCCCCTTTCATGTCCACTGAGAGGCATGTAGAATTTGGAGGAACAATACCAAAAGTCCAATGTCATCAAAATGACATTGGACATTTTTTCAAAAATATTTTTTTTTCATGGCACTGTTTTATGCAAAAAAAGTAACAAGTCTGAGACTGTCGTTGTACTAAGTTCATTCTGTCTACTTGATACCTAATTTTAAGCAGATTCTTTACTTACAGCCGCTACTTAAAATTAAGTCTGTGACTGGGTTAAAGGTCTCCATTTATGATTCTATATAGATAGAGGTTTGAAATGCAAAAGGTAACAAAATAAGCCAATCAGTTTTGTTTGTTTGTAGTTACACTATTTCTCAGTATTCAGCTCGATGCCCACTTGGTTGGCACGTGTCACTCCCACTCTCAAGACTCAGCTAAAATAAATGTAAATGGTGGTTTTGACCATGTGTGGATTAGACAAAGTTCAGTCATTTTAATTCCTTTTTTTCACATTTTTATATGTAAGTTTATAGTAAACATTTTCCTCTGGAAAAGAACAGCTCAAATCGATCATTAAAATACACAACTAAATTTAACACTCATTCTCAGAATGAGTATTCACAATTTCTGACTGACATTTGAACGTGTCGAAGCTGTAGAAATCCTAGTAGCTGAATTTTGGTGTATTTTTGATTGATTTTACACTTTTTTAGTTAGCAGTGTGAATGTATTGTAATAAAAACTCAACAACTAATTTGTATACACATACGCTAGTAACTTAGTCCCGCAAATTAAACACATTGTTTCTTTAAGTTACAGTATTTTAAAAACATTTAAACAATGACTGTTGGACCCCAAAATCTTAACTCGTGAATGATGTCGGCACGTACATGTCACATTGAGAAGAAATGATTTTGACCGTTCGGTTCCGAGGGAGTTCCGCGCTACACAGAAGTACTCTCCTGCGTCTGTGTATTTGAGGTGAGAAAGGTGGAGTTGAGGCCCCAAATTATCTGTAATGCTTCCAGTGTCCATGTCTGTGAAGAGAACACTCATGTGAGACACATCAATACTCATCTGTGTCTTTTGAAGTTTTTATTAACTCTGCAGCTGAGACAATTAGAGATCCAATTCAACAAAATGATTTTGATGAATTAATATTTTGTATCCAGGATCAGGTGCCTCCACGAAGCAGTGTGGTTCTCCACCATTGACTCATTAGATTCTGTCATACCTTTGAACCAGGCAAAGCTCTCTACCGGTGGAGCTCCTTCACTGCTGCACGAAAGAGTGACCGACGATCCCTCTGACACCATTCCTAAAGGAGAAATTTGGATGGAGGTAGAACGAGGAGCATCTAATGGAAAGAAAGAAAAAAAGTGGTTAAATGATGAATAATGTTGCATTCGTCACCCATCTGTCAATTTTACTAAAGTAGGTGTCCTCGATAGTATTGTGGGTGAGCTGGAACCTGTCACAACTGATTTAAAGTGAGAGGTGAGGCCCTCTCTGGACTGGTCACCAAGAATATCACACCCACGTTCTGACCACAATTGAGTCTTTGGTTAGCCTAATATGCATTGCTGCATGTGCCTATAATAATAATAATAATAATAATAATAATAATAATAATAATAATAATAATAATAATAATAATAATAATAATAATATAGTATTATATTTATAAGCTCCTTTCAAAACTCAAGGACATTTTACAGGTACAGGATAAGAACAACATTTTTTTTCTGAAGGTGAGCAACGGCAGCCAGGCGCACCAGCATTTCTATCTAACTGTCTGTCTGTCTGTCGTCTGTCTGTCTGTCTGTCGGTCGGTCGGGACGTCGGTCGGTCGGGCCGTCGGGCCCACTCGTACATCCATCCATGTGCGAAACACGGAAGGCAATGTGGATTTGGATCACTTCTTTTTCTTTTCCTTTTGGCTTTTCCCTTATGGCAGGGGTGTCAACCTCATTTCGCATCGCGGGCCACATACGGCCTAGGGAGATGTCAAGTGGGCCGGACCATTAAAATTATACCATACTCTGCTAAAAATAGAAAAAATATCATGTATTTCCTTTGTTTTGGTGTAAAGAAGCACAAGAACATTAGGAAAATATTGACATTTAATGAACTATCCTTTTTCAAAACATTTCATGAAACACCTCATATTTCCTTAGAGAAATGTGCAATTTACTTTTATCATTCACAAATATGCATTGCAACTGATCCCACTGATTGTACAAAGGCACAAAACTTTAATTGGTACTGAAAAATATAGTAATACACTTTAAGATTAAATGAAACTTTTAAAGGAAGGGAATTTTTAAACCACTTACACATACGCATATAAAATCTAAATGTAATCCCTGCGTACACCTTACAAACGGAGAGTGATTTTAAATGTGTAATGAAGAAAGTGTTCACCTGTCCTGTAAATCTGTAAACTTCGTACATGAAACATACATACACATACAATACATACTGAAAATTTATGGAGTTGTATGAACAGTACTGCTGTTAACCTGCTGACTAACATTAAAGTGTGCTATGGCAGGCTGTGGGTAATGTTGCTGAGAAGTTTGTCAAACTGACGATGGTTCAGACCTCTGGACCGGATGAAATTTACAGTGCGAACAACCACCTCCATGACGTGGTCCATTTTCAGCGACTTGCGACACAATGCCTCCTGGTGCAAAATACAGTGAAATGTCCAGAAACAATCTCCTCCATTAAGGGCTTGTACTTTGTCTTTGAACTTTGTCGCGACACCTGCTTTCTTTCCGAACATGGATCACGCGCCGTCTGTAGCCAGGCTGACAACGCGGGACCGGTCCACTCCAACTCTGTCCAATACAGCAACGACAGAGCCGAAAATGTCCTTGGCTGTTGTGGTGTCCATCATTGGCACCAACTCAAGAAACTCTTCAGTAACAGTCAATGTCTCATCAACTCCTCGAATAAATATGGCCAGTTGGGCCACGGCTGTGATGTCAGTGCTCTCGTCAATTGCCACGGAAAATGCAATAAATCCTCTCTGCTATAGTATTCCTCGTCGGGCTAATATTGGCAAAAGCTTGTCGCTTCTCGGAACATACAAGTTCAGCCGCCTTCATCATGCATCGTTTAACGAAGTCACAGTCGAAATGTCGAAATACGGCTTCGATGCTAATACTATTTCACTAGCAATTAGGTAGCTGGCTTTTACCGCTGCTTCATTGAATTCTCGGCTCCGGATGAAAGTTGACTGCTGTTTCCTCAGACCCGCCAGCAATTCGTTAATCTTTTCTCTTCTCAGTTGTCCTTGCAACCCGTCATATCTTTCGCTGTGATGAGTCTCGTAGTGGCGTCGAATATTATATTCCTTCAATACCGAAACTTGTTGCAAACACACCAAGCACAAAGGTTTTGCGTGCATCTCTGTATATAAATAGGACGTGGTCCATTTTTCTTTGAAAATTCTACATTCCTTATCTACTTTTCTCCGTTTGGATAACGACATTTTGGCTAATGAGGGTGTAGCGGAGAGGCAGAGACCAAAGTATTAACAACGTCGTAACAAGCAGTAGATGGCGCATTGACACCGTCTGCTCTTTTGAGTCTGCCTCAGTGATGCGGCGTGTCTTCTAATCTGATGGAACGAGTGTGCCCCTTAGAGGATAAGCCATGAATTGCGATTTAAAAATATCAATTCCATGTCTTTTATGCATTTTTCCACTTTCAAATTATCCTGCGGGCCTGATTGAACCTCCTTGGGGGCCGGTTCCGGCCCGCGGGCCGTATGTTTGACACCCCTACCTTATGGGGTCACCACAGCAAATCAGTGTCCTCCATCTAACCCGGTTTTGTGCATCCTCTTCTCTCACACCAGCTCCCTTAATGTCCTCTTTGACAACATCCACTAGGTCTCCTGCCTGGCAGTTCAAGGCTCAGCTTCCTTCTCCCAATATAGTCACTCGCTCTCAATCAAGAGCAAGTTAGCAAATTAAGTCCAACCATCCAGTCATTCTTTCGTGTTGCTTGGCCTTATTTTTAGAATGGTGGATGACATATCTAAATTGAAAGAATTTTCCAATGTCCAAACCATCTCAGTCTGGCCTCTCTGAATTTCTCTCCAAAGCCTCTAATATGAGATGTCCAGTGACGTCTAGTCTCATGACAGGGGGCGCTTGTGATTAGAGATTCTTCTTGCGACTCCTCGGCTGCAGAATCATAGAGTTAATGAGAACAAGCTACAGTAAAGAGTTAGCAAGTTAAGTCCAACCATCCAGTCATTCTTTCGTGTTGCTTGGCCTTATTTTCAGAATGGTGGATTACATATCTAAATTGAAAGAATTTTCTAAACTGGACTTTCAATCGAAGCAGGAGATAAGAATTAAAGGAAGACCAACACCGGACTTTATAGCTCACAAACGGTGAGGGATGAATGTAAATCTCCTGGACAGCTTCTCAGCTTTTTGGCCAACACATTGAAACTATTCCAGAAGCCAAGAAATTGAAACTATTCCTGAAGCGGCAAAGTTGCTCCAGATCGTGCTCACTGTTCCAGCTACGACAGCATCAGTGGAGCCGTCATTCTCAGCACAAAAGACTGAAAATATACAGTCGGAACAGGACTGATCTAGGACGACTTTCTTCACTGTCAGTGATCACCATTGCGACAGAGAGACTTGGACTTCATTTCTAAGTAAAAGTAACACGATAATAACATTTTTTAATTCATTTTTTCTATGCGACAGTTTGTCTACAGCATATAAAGAATGCTGACATAACATGTTAAACAAAACATGTTAACTGTTGCCAATCAAATGGTGAATAAGCTCCTCTGTGGAGTTCATATGTTTGTAAATCTTACTGTGATGACGTCAATGCCTCACCAGCCATGAACCTCACAGCACGTCACTGGAGATGTCCCTCTAATGTACTCATTCCTGATGCTATCCACCTGGTCACTCCCAAAGAAAACCTCAACATCTTCAGCTCTGCTACCTCCAGCACTGCTTCCTGTCTTTTCTTCAGTGGCACTGTCTCCAGTCCAAACATCATGGCTGGATGGCCTCACCGCTGTTTTATACATTTTTCCTTTCATCCTAGCTGAAACCCTTCTATCACACATCATACCTGACATTTTTCACCAGCCGCTCCAGCCTGCCTGGACACGCTTCTTCACCTCTTTTTGTCAATCGCCATTGCTCAGGACAGTTGACCCCAAATACTTAAAATCCTCCACCTTCTCTATCTCTTCTCCCTGTAGCATCACTCTTGTACTGTACTTGGATCCCTGTCATTACCTCCACATCTCTAGTTTCTCCCCCACCTGTTCCCTGTCCTCGCTATAGATCACAATGCTATCTGCAAACATCGTGGTCCAAGTGTCTAACATTGTCTGTCCATCACCATCGCGAATAAGAAGGGGCTCAGAGCTGACCCCTGGTGGAGTCCATCCTCCACCTTGAATTCCTCTGTCCTTTTCGCTTCTCGGAACATACAAGTTCAGCCGCCTTCATCATGCATCGTTTAACGAAGTCACAGTCGAAATGTCGAAATACGGCTTCGATGCTGATACTATTTCACTAGCAATTAGGTAGCTGGCTTTTACTGCTGCTTCATTGAATTCTCGGCTCCGGATGAAAGTTGACTGCTGTTTCCTCAGACCCGCCAGCAATTCGTTAATCTTTTCTCTTCTCAGTTGTCCTTGCAACCCGTCATATCTTTCGCTGTGATGAGTCTCGTAGTGGCGTCGAATATTATATTCCTTCAATACCGAAACTTGTTGCAAACACACCAAGCACAAAGGTTTTGCGTGCATCTCTGTATATAAATCGGACGTGGTCCATTTTTCTTTGAAAATTCTACATTCCTTATCTACTTTTCTCCGTTTGGATAACGACATTTTGGCTAATGAGGGTGTAGCGGAGAGGCAGAGACCAAAGTATTAACAACGTCGTAACAAGCAGTAGATGGCGCATTGACACCGTCTGCTGTTTTGAGTCTGCCTCAGTGATGCGGCGTGTCTTCTAATCTGATGGAACGAGTGTGCCCCTTAGAGGATAAGCCATGAATTGCAGCGAATTAAAAATATCAATTCCATGTCTTTTATGCATTTTTCCACTTTCAAATTATCCTGCGGGCCTGATTGAACCTCCTTGGGGGCCGGTTCCGGCCCGCGGGCCGTATGTTTGACACCCCTGCCTTATGGGGTCACCACAGCAAATCAGTGTCCTCCATCTAACCCGGTTTTGTGCATCCTCTTCTCTCACACCAGCTACCTTAATGTCCTCTTTGACAACATCCACTAGGTCTCCTGCCTGGCAGTTCAAGGCTCAGCATCCTTCTCCTGATATAGTCACTCGCTTTCAATCAAGAGTGAGTTAGCAAATTAAGTCCAACCATCCAGTCATTCTTTCGTGTTGCTTGGCCTTATTTTCAGAATGGTGGATGACATATCTAAATTAAAAGAATTTTCCAATGTCCAAACCATCTCAGTCTGGCCTCTCTGAATTTCTCTCCAAAGCCTCTAATATGAGATGTCCAGTGACGTCTAGTCTCATGACAGGGGGCGCTTGTGATTAGACATTCTTCTTGCGACTCCTCGGCTGCAGAATCATAGAGTTAATGAGAACAAGCTACAGTAAAGAGTTAGCAAGTTAAGTCCAACCATCCAGTCATTCTTTCGTGTTGCTTGGCCTTATTTTCAGAATGGTGGATTACATATCTAAATTGAAAGAATTTTCTAAACTGGACTTTCAATCGAAGCAGGAGATAAGAATTAAAGGAAGACCAACACCGGACTTTATAGCTCACAAACGGTGAGGGATGAATGTAAATCTCCTGGACAGCTTCTCAGCTTTTTGGCCAACACATTGAAACTATTCCAGAAGCCAAGAAATTGAAACTATTACTGAAGCGGCAAAGTTGCTCCAGATCGTGCTCACTGTTCCAGCTACGACAGCATCAGTGGAGCCATCATTCTCAGCACAAAAGACTGAAAATATACAGTCGGAACAGGACTGATCTAGGACGACTTTCTTCACTGTCAGTGATCACCATTGCGATAGAGAGACTTGGACTTCATTTCTAAGTAAAAGTAACACGATAATAACATTTTTTAATTCATTTTTTCTATGCGACAGTTTGTCTACAGCATATAAAGAATGCTGACATAACATGTTAAACAAAACATGTTAACTGTTGCCAATCAAATGGTGAATAAGCTCCTCTGTGGAGTTCATATGTTTGTAAATCTTACTGTGATGACGTCAATGCCTCACCAGCCATGAACCTCACAGCACGTCACTGGAGATGTCCCTCTAATGTACTCATTCCTGATGCTATCCACCTGGTCACTCCCAAAGAAAACCTCAACATCTTCAGCTCTGCTACCTCCAGCACTGCTCCCTGTCTTTTCTTCAGTGGCACTGTCTCCAGTCCAAACATCATGGCTGGCCTCACCACTGTTTTATACATTTTTCCTTTCATCCAAGCTGAAACCCTTCTATCACACATCATACCTGACATTTTTCACCAGCCGCTCCAGCCTGCCTGGACACGCTTCTTCACCTCTTTTCATCAATCGCCATTGCTCAGGACAGTTGACCCCAAATACTTAAAATCCTCCACCTTCTCTATCTCTTCTCCCTGTAGCATCACTCTTGTACTGTACTTGGATCCCTGTCATTACCTCCACATCTCTAGTTTCTCCCCCACCTGTTCCCTGTTCTCGCTATAGATCACAATGCTATCTGCAAACATCGTGGTCCAAGTGTCTAACATTGTCTGTCCATCACCATCGCGAATAAGAAGGGGCTCAGAGCTGACCCCTGGTGGAGTCCATCCTCCACCTTGAATTCCTCTGTCACACCGACAGCACACTACTATTAATTTGTGCATTTGCGTTCATGATTGGGAAGCTACTATTTCCTCCGATATTCTTTACACTGTTTGTTGACACCTATCAAACATGTCTGTAAATAAAGCTGAGAAATAAGCACTCGGTCACTGTGTTGCCCACTTTGGCCAAACTCATATCTAAAAAAAATACTCATTGTTTATATATTTAGTAATTCTACAAAGAATTACAAGCTAAAACACAAGCAAGAAAAACTAAAGTTGGTGTGGTTAGTCTGCAATGACTTACGGCCGATAGCCAGAGAGAGTGGTGGGGACTGCACATTCTTTGGTGGGATCGGTCGACAGATATACATGCCAACGTGCACTCGGTCAAAGCGTTTGATTTTCATCCATTTGTCGTAGGTACCCAGATTTCGACCATCCCTGTGTAGAAATTATATTGTGACATTACTTTTGTTTTTCTGCTTTTGATAGCCACATTTGATGAGGAGGTAACATACTCGCACACGCTCACCTGTACAACGCGAGGCTCCTTCCTGGGGCAGCACATCCTGTGGCTTGGCAGCCGACAAACACAGTCTCTGCAAAGCCAAACATGTTGGCTGGCCTTTTTGGATGCAGCTGTACCTGGAGGTCTGGCACATGGCCATGGCCACATTCACAGAAAAAAAGTCAAAGTGAAGTATTGTGTGAATGTCTGGCAAGAAAAGCATTGCTTGCACAGACGTCTTGAGTTTCATCAATTGTGTCTGTCACAGCTGATTCAGCACTATTAGTTGGCAAAAAAAACAACCTGTTACATCGAGAGTGATTGTGTCTGGCGAGGTCCATCGTCCCAGTGGTTGATCTGTCTCGAACCTGAAATGGTACTGGCCTGCATCACTCAGCTTGACAGCCCGAATTTGGACCGAACAGCTTGAGTAGCTTCCGTCGATGTAGCTACAATGCACAGTAATTGTGTTAGACATGCATACCATAGATGCATGCATCCGTTTTCTTTTTTTAACTTGATACTACGTGGCTGGAAGCTTTGGAACACTTGGTCAATGGACCCACAGGAATGAAGAAGATTGAGCAGCACGGAATATTGGTGGTAAGCACATTTGCCTCACGGGTTCAGTATTTCAATCTAAACTTAGGCCATCTTGTGTGGAATTTGTGTATTCTGCCGTTCTTATATTGATTTATCTCTTTTTACTTTCCAATGGCCTCACCGTGTGCGTCCACGATAAGACAGGCTGATTTGGTTTCGGTCCGTGTGATGGGCGAACTCCCTTTGACCGTCTGCTGATACACGAAACCACATGATCTGCTTCACCGTGTGACCTAAGAAGGCAAAAAAACTAAATAAATACAAATTAAAAAAGGCAAAAAAAATCACAAAATAATACTATTCAACATATTCATATCCTAACCTTTATGATTCCAGCATTTATTTCTCTATGAGCTATCAAAAGATGCCTCTTGACCCGGCTTGGCACAGAAAACACAAAACAGCAATTGCTACAAACCGTGGGAAAAATATCCCAATTAAAATTAGGAATTGTATCATAATTGACAATATAATTGACAATATAAGTGAACTTTTTCATCTAATTTTGTGTGCACTCACTCAGGCAATGCTAGCTCTCATTAAAATACTTTTGAAGTCAAACTTTTGTCCATAACATTTCTTTAATTGCGACACAAGTTACTCACAAACATCTTGAAGTAAAAAAAAAAATAAATAAAAAAATGTGGAGCAAAAACTTCATTTTGTACTTATTGTATCGATTTATTTTAAATGACCCAGTCACATTTCTCAGATTTATTTAACAAACCATTCCAATCTGGTTTCCGACCCCACCACAGTACAGAATCAGCTTTCTTAAAAGTCACGAATGATCTCCAGCTGATGCCGGTTAACTCTCCATCCTCGTATTTCTTGACCTCACTGCAGCTTTTGACACCATTTTTTTTATCCCATCCTCCTTGACAGACTTTCCTCCATAGGAATTGCCCCTACGCTGGTTCCACTCTTACCTCTCTGGCCGCTTTCAGTTCATTCAAATAAACTCCTTCACTTCACAGTCCTCTCCTGGATCTTCTGGTGTGCTCCATGGCTCTGTCCTGGGACCGCTCCTCTTTTACACCTATCTTCTTCCCCTTGGCAATATTCTCTGTAAATTTGGTATACACTTTCATTGCTTTGCGGATGACACCCAGCTTTATCTCTCCAGCAAACCGACCAGCAAAGCAGACACCTCTCTTCCATCTTCTTCCCTTTCACTTTGCCTCTCTGAAATTAAATCCTGGTTTACCCATAACTTCCTCAAACTTAACAGCGAAAAAAATGAAATTCTCCTCGTTGGTACCAAATCCACCTTGAGCAAAGCTAACAGTTTCTCTCTTACTATTGACAATATAACCGTTTCTCCATCTCATCAGGTCAAAAACCTAGATGTCCCATATAAATAACTTAACCCGATCTGCGTACTTCCAACTACGCAATATCAATCGTCTTCGCCCGTCGCTCACCCCTCACACCACTGCTATCCTTGTTCATGGTCTTGTCACCTCCCGGATTGACTGTTGCAATTCACTTCTCCTTGGTATCCCTCAGAAACATCTCCACAAACTTCGACTAGTCCAGAATTCTTCAGCCCGGATCATCACCATAACTTTCACCACATCACCCCATCCTCTAGGAGCTCCACTGGCACTGGTCAAATATAGAATCAACTTTAATTTTTTTCTTTATACATTTAAAGCTATCAATAACCTTGCCCCACATACTTATCTGACCATCTTAAAATATCTATTCCCTCTAATTCCCTCAGATCCTCTTCCTACCTCCACCGCTGTGTGCCCTCCCCCTGCCCATCTCAGCACGATGGGGGACAGAGATTTCAGCTGCCCTGCCCCAAAACTCTGGAACTCACTTCTTCCCAACATTCGTAACATCGATTCTCTTCTCAACTTCAAATCTCATCTCAAAACCCACCTATTTAAAATTACATTTTCTGTGTAGCTCTATCTCTCGTTTCTATTTAGAATTGTATTGTATTTATTATTGTATTGATACTTGTCTGTGACTGCAAACAGTTAAAAATAAAAGGAAATTTAAACTCAATTGTCCACAAAGTTTTATTAAGTCCACCAAGAATATGCAATCTTTAAAAAGATTTTACGCTAAATTACAAAATGTCAGTTTAATATAAGAAAAACAACAAGACGTTCACAAAACGAACTATTTGTTGAAAATAAAAGTAAACAAATCTTTTTTCATTTGTTCTTGAGAATAGGCCTACATGCGACAGCGAGTTGTCCTCTCCTTCAGCCATTGTGGGTTAAAAAAGCGAGTAGATATACTTGGTTTTTCTGCTAAAGTTTCCGGGTCTGATCTGTTGTAGCTTGGTTGATTTGCATAGCGCTGCGTCCGCTGAGGGCTGAGGTAAAGTGAGTATCCAATCACAGGACGCGTACGTCATGTTCAACGCGAGGCCCTCTAGCTGGCCTTACTGTGCCAACTCGTGATCTGATTGGCTATCGCCACTATCTATCAACTACATGTGCCCGTTCATGTACAGCGCACAGACGCCCTCACTTTTGATTCTGAAGGCGTCGGTCAGATTTCATACAGCCTGGCGACACAAGCTAGCTAATTTCTGATTGGATTAAAAACTCTGACCTAAAACCACAACACTGAAAGGAGCATAACCAAATGGATATAATTTAACATCAAGAAAACAGTATGTAATTATATATATATTTAGAAAAAATAGTTTTTTAATGAAATTGACTTTTATTATAATTATGATAATGATGTCTGATTATGTTAGGCCAGCAGAGAAGGCCTTGCTGGCTCTGACGGCCCACCACTGGGTACAGATGAAAACTTTAAAATGTGTCTTTTAATATGTTTTAAGTGTGCTTAAACCAAGTGAATGGTGTAAAACTATCGGTATTCAAAAAAGTCAAGCCATCCTGTGAGACGAATAAAGGTGTTCTTATTCTTCAAAGCAAGTCGAAAGTACATTAGAATGAGTACATTAGAGGAACAACTCATATTAGAGGCTTTGGAGAGAAAGTCAGAGAGGCCAGACTGAGATGGTTTGGACATGTAATATGTGTCTCTTTCCAAACAGCAATTCCCTCTGACCTCCAACCTCCAACGCCATTCCATCAAGCCATCAATGACCACGACAAATGTAAATAAAGTGACTTTATTTGACACTGCAGTGTATTTCTTTCATTACAATACAATAGCACATTTATTATACAGTAAAGTCTCGTTATATCGATATTCAAGGGAGTCCGAACAAATATAACGATATAACCGGGACTATCGATATATCCGACCCTGTTTGCATGTAATTTTCTCCGTGCGTGCATAGAAATAAATATCGATATAACCGGGACTATCGATATATCCGATATCGATATAACGAGACTTTACTGTATTTATTATATTATATATAGAATAAGGTAAGTTGTGTGTAGTTTTAAGGCTTATTTAGTTGAAAATTATATTTTATGGAAACCTGGGAACGGATTATTCTCATTTCAATGGTTTCCTATGGGGGAAAAAAATGGGATACACACTTTTCACCTTACACACTCTGTCTGGCAACCAATTAAGTTCGAAAGCCAAGGTCTCACTGTAAATATCAAGTCCAGCAAAGTCAAAATATGTAAAATCTACTGAGATACCTGATGGATAGTTATAGCGACATGGCAGTGTGACTGTGGTTCCTGCCCACACGCAAATCTCTCTTCGGAAAAAGGACACACTCCACCGGCTTTGGCCTCCTGCAGCACAATAATATACTTTGTCAACACCAGCATGTGCAATTCTATTAATAGCCAGAAGTTCACCAATGGATTTGGTGTTTTGCTGAAGCTCTATCTATCCATCCTTTCGGTCCAGCTGGGATATATTCCATATCAAAAGCTCACTCTTAATATATTCATACGGACTACCAAGATGATGGGCCATTTAGAAATCTTTTTTTTTTGAAGTAGCAAAACGGGAAGAATATTGAAGACCTTTACATCACTTACATTGACTGTGCCCGTTATTGTCTTTTTCAACGATGACAATTTAACAGAGGACACATTTTTTTATGTTTTTCTTCACGCGAGAAATGGGGTTTGGGAGATTTCCGGTTTGAAATATATACTCCAGGACTAAATAGTATAGTCTGTTCCAAAACACACAAGTGAAAATATGACCCCTTGGAGAATAAAGCGCCAAACAGTATCAAATCAAATTGATGAATTGATATTCATGGTGACATTCCATGCTGCTCGCAGCCTGCAGGGGTGACGAGCTTGCAGAAAAAGGCAATCAATACTTATAAATAACCTAAGTGTAAAGGCAAGGGCACCTGGCTGCAGGACCTTTATAAACCGATATTGAGTCAGACTTAGATTATTGCTACATTTCTGATTAATTGTGCTGTACAAGGCCATGGCCAAATGTTTGACGACATTATTGAAATTCACAAAGAATAAACCACTTGTCAATCAATACTCAACTCACATTCCCATACCTGATGCCACCCAATAAAATGTCATTATCTCATTAAAATTTGAAATTTAGTTATCGAATCTGATAGTGGGCAGCAATTTTCACCTACCTGCTAAAGTTGTTAGTATTGTAGCCAGAAGAAATGCACCGGCCAACATCTCCGCGGGCTCTAAAATATCACAGAAGAAAAGATGTGGCAGCAGAAAAAAAGAAAAAATACAATAAATTGCATCACGCTACTTTCATACCAAAAAAAAAATCACCACTCACCTTTAAAATTACAATTTTTTCATTCAACTCTATTCCACTTGAACGAAGATGGGAGTTGTTTTCACAGTAAGGAGAGCACCTTGGTGATGTGAATCATTCGAGGAAGAGGAGGGTTGGGAGGAGAGGAGGGTAAAGAGGGAGGAGAAGGAGAAAATTGTTTCAGTGAATTTGCACGCCCATAATCCCTTATTGCCATGTATTCCGGGTCAAAGAAGTTGTTGAAAGAGTGGTTCTCGGTTCCATTCCCGCAATGATGCCGAAATGTCCTTGAGCAAGATACCGAACCCCTTCAACTGTTTCTGTTGGTGTGTCTGTCGGTGAATGAAGAAATAGCGTTCAAAGCGCTCATTGACCATTTCTCTGGCTGCAAAAAAACGTTTGTACAAGACATTTGTTGACTAGTTGGTGTTGTTTATGTTGTGAAAATTTGACATTTCACACGGTTAGCTTGGATCTTACAAAAAACTATTCATTTGTATCACACATTCTGCTCTTTTGTCAGTGTAACTGTGGAAGTATGTTTTTTATATACTCCAGGCAAAGTAAACTTGTACTGATTTGTTGTGAATATCTCCGTATATTATAGACAAATTGCCGCAATTTACACAATCTTTTTATCTTGGATTAGCCTTTTTTAGTCTCGCAGTGGAGAAATGTACATTACAGCAAAGTTATGAAAGGAAGAGGAAAGGAAAAGAAAGGAAGCTGCTGGAAAGGCAGCCACTCTCGCGGTGCCATCTTGAAGTCAAAACAACAACAAAATAACAAAATAACATATAATGTGACAGAACACAAAAGACACAGACAATCCAATCTTCAGCACTTTCTTCTCCCTCGTAGTTGTGTGAAGCAGTTCGAGCTGAAAGATGAGAGGATCCTTTTCACCAGTGGATCAAGGACGCCATGGTGCAATGTCTGCTACAAGCTAAATGTGGAAAGCAAGCACAAAGCTGTAACATAAATTTAAAATGATTATTGTATCTATGCTTGTCTGTGACTGTAAAATGTCCTTGAGAGCACTTTATTTGCTAGCTATTTGCGATCTATTAGTTATTTAGCTGGCTCGCCAGCTATCTAGCGAGCTATCTATTAGATATCTGGCTGGTTAGCTAGCTAGCGGTTAGCTATCTATTAGCTGGCTAGTTAGCTTTATATGTGTGGGTTAAGTGAACGCTGGCGCGTGTGGCTGTCGCTGCTCACCCACAGAAAAACTTATCCTGTGACTGTAAAGTGACCTTGAGAGTTTTGAAAGGCGCTTATATTATTATTATTATTATTATTATTATTATTATTATTATTATTATCAATTGATGTAAAGAGATTGTCACATCTCCTGTCCAATGGAAATCTGCTTCAATTCCAAGCCGCGACACTTCCACATACGCATGTCTTATAGACAACATAACTAAAGTACATGAACCATAATAAGTTGAAGGGTTTGTTATTTATAATGGATAGATCTACTTTAAGAATGGCAAAATGAGAGATGGAATACTTTGCATGCGATTTTATTGAATGGAAATAAAAAAGACTGCACCAAAGCATGTTGGGGAATACTCCTGATTCGGCAACACAACCACTTCCTGCTTTCTCTTAGCCAATCAGATGCTCTCAACAGAAACCTGTTTAATTCATATTTAAACAGAATATAATTTAAGTTAAACATGAAAGAAAATAATGCCCAAACATAAAATAATAATAATTTTATATTTTAATTTTAATTTACACTTGCTTTTTATGAGGAACTTGGCTTCTAGAAGAAAGAAAAGTAACCGTCACACATTTTTTTCAATATTTGAAAATGACTTGGATGCTACAAAGACTCAGTACCAACTTAATGTCAGTACCAAATACTATACTATTGGGGCACCATGGACAGCTTTCTTTGCTGTCATCTGTCTTTTGACAGATGTGGTTTATTTTGTTTTTCACACCCTTTGACTGTTGGGAAAGCCCTGAGTGAAAGTGGGGGATGAAGTTTTCAATCTGCATGGGCTGATTCTCTTGGAGCTGCACGGCTGGCTATTAACTTTGACATATGATCAGATTTTATTCACATCTGCAGAGTGACATTAGCATCCAACCGAAGTGGTGTTTCAGGCCATTTGACTGAGACACAAATCAAACATTCACTCTACATTAAAGTCTATGTTGCACCTTTTCTAATCAGTTCCAGAGGGAAACAAAATACTTTACACAATAAAAGTGGAAAAAGAAAACAAAAAGCAGAAATTCCATTTAAATTCTCAGGAGTCGTCTGAGAAAAGTACTGTCACAATGGTTGAGAGATAAAAAGTGCAATATTACACCCCCATTTTAGCTATTCATGTTATTGTGGATATATACATATATATATGTGTGTGTTCTTTTAAAGCTCTGCACAAATGCCAGTACATGTAAATACAACACATTTCTTCTTACACAAGCGAGTGTTAAATCTAAATGATTTCTTTCAGTCGAATATTTGTACATATACTGCTCCTTTAATATAAACACTCCGAGCAGGTGTCTGATGAGTCTGCTCCTCCCCTGCTCAATTTAGAAAATGTAGAAAATTCAGCCCATACCAGACGTGAGGAGTTGGAAAGACCTTTCAGTCAACCGTGTCCATTTCGTCTGATGAAAGTAAATGACTTTCACATTCAGGTCTGTGACATTGTGGTTAAATAGATGTCATTTTAGCGTCATGATTGGCCTCTATAAGTCCACCATTAAACCAAAAAGTGATCGGTAAAGTGGTCAAAGTGCAACGAGAAGCTGGACTGAATTTTATTTAGAGAAACTGTTTTGTGATCAACATCTGGAAATGGAAGCCATTTTGTATGTGTTCATTATAGCATATTAGTCTTTTAATGACGGCAAAGTTATTTAATAAATGCTTATCTGTTCCTCATTTTGGTCTTAAAAAAGTGGTACTTTCTCAGTAACATCTGCATAATGTTTAGTGAGTGAGAACTCAGCTTGACTTTGAAATGTTAGCCTAATAAGGAACAGAAATTCTTTGGTTTGGGAAAGTCACCTTAGGAAAATAATAAAAATCCTCAGGATATGAGGTTAAATGAAAAACTTATTCCAGTTCACAGATTGCTAGGTTGGATTTTAGGTTTGGACCCAAAATGGGTCGCAGGCAGACTTAATTTTTGTGAGACCCCACATGACAGAAACATTTGTATGATTTAACGATACTGTGTCCCTAAGAGGGGAGGGGGTGTAATTTAATTCTAGTATTGAACATTTTCGAACCCACAGCAGAGTTCCTCCTCTGAATTCAGTATGCATTGCATGAAGTCGGGAGAATGGTGGGCTTTGAGCTTAACCTGTAACCACAGAATGACTTCAAAAGGATCACAACACACTAATAGGTCAAAGCCTGATGTAATCTTAATCAGAAGCAGACCTAGCTAAACGAATGAAGAGAAACAGATGAAGGGCGCTCGATTAAGTGTGAGTGACCACAAACAGAGAGGAAAGAGTGAATCTGAAGCATAGGGAATAAAAGAGGTGATGTGGTAGGGTTGCAGTGGAGAAAAAAGGGAAAGTCCACTGGTCGTCAGTCAGGTGTTCATCAAGAGTGATAATATATCAAGTGCAGAGTAGTCTGGTTAGTCTGGTTATGGGTGTGGAGTGTGGTGTGGACTTCCATTTGAACAAAATTGGCCCCAAAAATGGATGTTGTGATAGCCGCCAGGGCAATATAGATGTGGTTTTTCTGATTATTATGAAAGTGGCTAAAATAACACTGTGTGGCACTCTTTGGAGTTCGGCATTCACTACCCTTCCTCAACGACTTAAGTGTTGACCTTGCATTTGCAGCAGTGGTTCTACAACGCAATTGTCAGTTGATAAGTTTGCTGTGGCTACAACTTGAAAATATAGTCCAACGTGGCAGCCTGAGAGTGCGTATTAAGTCATTAAATCAGCGTCCAGTCCATATCATAAGACTTATGTTCCCCATCTCAGGTTGTTGTCAACTCGGTGCTTGGTTTTGTCAAATTTACAATGACTTTTACATCTTAACAACATTTTAAAGTGTAAAATACGCACACAATGAACCAAGTCTATGTTCTTCCAATATTTACTGTACATGGTGTAGACCAGTGTTTTTCAAACCATGTGCCGTGGCATACTGGTGTGCCGCAAGATATTGTCAGGTGTGCCATGGGAAATTATCCAATATATATGCATTGACGGTCTATCGCCTGATATTGTAATTGTGTAGAACACTTCCATAGTGGTAGAGAATAGAAGCAGCTAGCAAATTGCTTGATGCTTCAAGACAACAGGGTTTGAGGCGCGAGGCAATACAACAAAAGGTATATTTCATTTAATTTTACGTTTATATCAATCTTCTCGCTAAGCTGCGTAACCTCGCTTTGGTCACATGCTCTCAGTGCAGAAGAAAACCAAGCGCAGTGCAAATTAATTACATAGCATTAATTTTTTTCGGAATGAATTTGCTGTGTACTTCAGTGAGTGAGTCCAGCTAATCACATGAGATGATGTAATGACGCTATGCAGCCAATCACAGTTTTGGCAGTACACGCACATGTTCTCTGCATTTTACAATAACATTGTGGCACCGATAAGTAACACTAATGCTCATCCTTTAATTTGGCGAAATGAACGGGCAGTGAATGTGACACTCGACTCCCTATACCCATATTAGAATGAACTGCGTTTTTTTGTTTGAATGGTTGTCTGAGTCTGTGCAAATAGAAGAATAAGTAGTGAAACTGGGTGAGCTATTTTCTTTTTCGAGTGAGAAAGGTCTGCTCTACAAAACATAAATCAAAGCTCAAATTGAAAGCAAATTTTCAGAAGGAAAAATACGGACTTAATATCAGCTATCGATTACGTCGAGCGACATATTGAGCAGAAAAAAAGCCATTTACATGATTTTGGAACTAGTATACAAAAATCCTAGAAGGAAAAGAGAATTGCTAAAATATTGCAAGAGTGCATACAACAGAGAGGGAAAAAAACAGCTCTCACACAGAAAAGAAAATCGACCCTGACCGTGCATTCATTCATTCATTCATTCATTCATTCATTCATTATCCGTACCGCTTAATCCTCACTAGGTTAGCAGGGGGTGCTGGAGCGTATCCCTCTTCAGGCAGTAGGTGGGGGACACCGTGAACTGGTTGCCAGCCAATCGCAGTGAAAAAAAGTTTGAACCCACATTCACACCAAGGGGTAATTTGAAGTGTTAGCGGCCATGCATGTTTTTGGAATGTGGGAGGAAACCGGCGGACCAGGAGAAAACCTACATGGGCCCAGGAAGAACATGTAAACTCCACACAGGGAAGCCGGAGTGGGGCTTGAACTGAAGATCTCTGCACTGTGAGGTTGATGCACTAACCACTTGACCATCGAGCTGAAATATAACACTTAATTGTTAAAATAAGCTTTTTTTTCACATTATCATGACCTTGTGTGGTTTTCGTCAATGAAATAAATGTGACTTGACTGGAAAAAAGATTGAACAATCCGGTACGAGTGTGAGCTTCAGGTTCCTTCTTATTTGGCTACTTTTATGTTTCACGTCACAAATGCGGAGCTTGAAGCTCAGGAGACTTCTGTGTTTACCCGACACATGAGGATTTGTGACTGGAAATATGAAACAGGTTCCACATTTACCAATGGTGGCCCAGGCCATTTTCTGAGCAGATCGGGCATGCGAATAACCCATCCCCACACACACTTTTCACACACAAGAATAATTCTAGCACTGTCAAATAATCTGTCAGAAACACCATATAATCAGTCTTGTGTTGCTTTTTTTGTAGTCCAGTGTGTGTCAAGGACACTCAAAAGTCAAAAACAAAACTAAATCACTTCCTATTCATTGTTTTCATCGTTTCTTTTTTGACATGTTTGCCACATCTGTCCAATTTCAACAAAAAAAAAGAACAATCCAAGGAAAGCCGATTCAAACATTAACTCTTGACGGAGGGAACAAGCACCAAACACACTGAAGGAGGGAAAGAGCAAAATGGGGACCGTTTTTGACATATGCTTGTCGGACGGACAAGAATGAGGAAGAAAAATCCACAAAAATGTGAGGGGAGAAATGTATGACAGCATATCCAACGTTTATGGTGGGGACGGTATCCATCTCCTCACCACAGATGAAGTGTGACGAGAAGATTTTTCCACTGTTGCAAAACACTTCCTGTCGGCAGTTTGCATCCAAGGCGTCTACTCATAGTTTTCTCCACTGCCATTCTATATGTTGTGTAATGTGCTATTTGGCTGTTATTCCAGGGCACGCAGATTACACTCTAAATGCCCGAGGCTCTCCGTCGTTGGAATGAGTCCACACAATCATATAACGCCTGTCCAACATATGTTAGCCTTCATGCTGAGTGGACCTCTCCATGGGGGAAGTCTGGGCAAGAATGATCAGGATCAGAGTTACAATCATTTCTGACAAGGTGGTATGTTGTTTTTGTGCTGCCTTTTAGGCTCTCTGCACGGTGATTTGATGAGTGGGACTGTGGCCAAGAAAATCACTGCAGCAAGTTGGAAATATGGGGGGTGGGGTAGTGAGAAAGGAGATTTTTCTTCATGAAACCTTTGGAGCTTGTCAATAATATCTTCATACACCACACTTCAAAAAGAACTAAGATAAACTAGATACTTATATTGCACAATTGTAATAGTATCGAACAATTTGGAAGTCCTTGTAGCGCTATGCAATTATTCGAATCCCATTCACAAACTGTGATGTTTCATTTATGCGCTTGCCAGAGATGAGTCTGTGGCTGCTGTGGCCTTCTCCGCAGCGTGAGTCACGTCTACTGGTTATTCTGAGTCGAAGCATTTGGCTGCCGCCCATCTCCACCCTTCTGTTACTCCGTCTAGTGGCGACAGGCAAAATCACAAAAGGGTTTGGGTCTCATCCCAGCATCTCTACTAAAATCACTTTGAATTAAAACAAAAGCCAAATGAATATAATGGAGCATTTTTCTTTGACTTTTCTTGTTAACATGTTGATACCCATTTTAAGATTAGCTGACCGGTATATTGGGGTCTACCATACAATGCCTTGTATAGTATATTGTATGTTGTGCCTGAAAGAAGATCCTGAATAAATGCAAACGACCAAAATCAATTTCCCCTGCAGGGTGTCCCGGCTTTCCTCCAGAGATAGGGTGAGAAGATCCGTCATCCGGGAGGGACTAATCATTGAGTTCCTTCTCATCCACGTTGAGAGAACCAAGATGAGGTGGCTTGGCATCTAATTAGGATGCCTCCCAGATGGCTCCCTGGTGAGCTGTTCTGCGCATGTCATTTTATTCTGCTGCCTGGAATGCCATTTGATGTTCCAAAATCAGCTTTTTCAGTCATGTCTTTCTATTCTAAAAAGACAGTTTGGATTTTCAGGTGTAGCATAGTACAGATCTCTACAAGCCCATAGCTTCAAGTGCTGCTATAAACGTGATCAATTTGAACATGCGAGTCAGTATCTCAGATCCCTTTTGAAATGCACTCTACCTAAATCAATGCTGACTGTGTAGCGGTAGAGGAAGGAGCACACAGGACTGACTGTAGCACATCTTTATTCCAACTGCTAACAAATGGATCTCAACAAGCATTGGAAAGTGCAACACCATCCTTCTTTCGGTGGCACAGGTGAACTTTTTCAAGTAGGTGACCCAGGTGAGACCCGAGTGGGGGAACAACACGCAACACTGGCATGCTGAAGTGAGACTGGAGGTTTCAGAGGCCGTCCATGGCGTGGGACCTGGGCCGGCAAATGAGCTGGTTTGAGCCTGTCTAAGGAAACGTACTCCCATCGCCAACCCATATTGAACACGAAACTCTTTCCACCATGTTCAAGCACTCTAAACGGGCCATTGTATGGGAATTGTGGTGCACAAAGACAAACCGGTCTGACCTCAGTGCAGACGGTACAAACACTTTTCGGAACAAAATGGTGAACTGGTGCTAGAGTTAGGGGCTCTCCTGGCAGAAACGGGGAAAGAAGGTGCACCGAAACTTCAGGCAGAAATTCACCGGGAAACCGCAGTGGCTGAGGAAGCACTAACTCTGAGGCCAAAAGAAGCCCGAGCAGGACCCACGGAAGAGGGTCGTCTCAGTTACCGTCCAATACTGCGGCCCGTAGCGCGGCTTTAAGCGAGCAGTGAAAATGTTTGCACATCCCGTTAGCCTCTGGGTGGAAGGCCATAGTGCAGTGCACCTGCTCCACACGCAAGGACTGTGCCATGGCCGACCAGAGCTTCCACACAAACTGGGGGCCCCTGTCCGAGGTGATATCGGATGGCGTGCCGAAACGCGTGACCCAGGATGAGAGAAACCCGCGGGCTATATCTGCCGAGGTCGTGGAAGACAGGGGAACAACAACAACAACAACTTCAATGAATTGTTTCCTGTCTGTAAGTGGTCCGATCGACTATAGTGAGGAGATGTGTGCAAACCTAAGAAGGAGGGAGGGGCCCAACCAGACCCACATCTTCTTCTTTTTCTTTCGGCTTTTCCCTTCCGTGGTCGCCACAGCGAATCAATGTCCTTCATCTATCCTGGTTTTGTGCATCCTCTTCTCTCACACCAGCTACCTTCATGTCCTCTTTGACCACATCCATAAACTCTTCGGTCTTCCTCTCGGTCTCCTGCCTGGCAGTTCAAGGCTCAGCATCCTTCTCTCGATATAGTCGCTCTCTCTCCTCTGGACATGTCCAAGCCAGTCTCAGTCTGGCCTCTCTGACTTTCTCTCCAGCTCTGCTTCCTGTCTTTTCTTCAGTGGCACTGTCTGCAGTCCAAACATCATGGCTGGCCTCACCACTGTTTTATACACTTTTCCTTTCATCCTAGCTGAAAGCCTTCTATCACACATCACACCTGACATTTTTCTCCAGCCGCTCCAGCCTGCCTGGACACGCTTCTTCGCCTCTTTTCCACACTCTCCATTGCTCTGGACAGTTTACCTCAAGTGCTTAAAATCCTCCACCTTCTTTATCTCTTCCCCCTGTAGCATCACTCTTGCACTTGGATCCCTCTCATTCACACACATATATTCCGTCTTGCTGCGACTGATCTTCATTCCTCTCCTTTCCAGGGCATATCTCCACATCTGTAGTTTCTCCACCACCTGTTCCCTGTTCTCGCTACAGATCACAATGTCATCTGCAAACATCATGGTCCAAGGAGATTCATGTGTAACATTGTCTGTCAGCCTGTGTGACAGGTTGTAAAGTATCTTATTTCATATTTTGGTTACATTCGCGTAGTTCTATTGGTTTACAAATGATATATATCGAAAATGGTTATTTAAACAAGGAACGCCTGCTTCGGTTAGTGTTTCGTGTCGGACAGATTTAGATCGTTGGACAGGAAATTGTTGTGCGCATACGTTTGCATTACATCTGAGCATTCGAAGTAAACCACTGTTGAGTCAAGACGTATCGCACTGCTTGCCTTGTGGTTTTTTTCTGGATCCCACAACACCGTATCTGCCTTATCCATAGTGGAGAGCGCAACATTTTGGAGGCACCGCTGGGATATTTGCGTTCGAGTGTTGTCTACTCGCCGTGGGTAGAAGCTCGCACCGAATATCCCAAATCAACCCAGTCGGAGTGGCGTCGCAGTTTACTGTTTTTTTTCTACATGTGCTCTGGTTGCATCTCTGTGCGTACATCCACCACTAGAGGGCACTGGAAGACTATGACGTGAATCCGGCCAGTTGAACTGTGTGTACCCTCTCGAAAATGGAGTTAGAGGAATTACAGTTGGACATCAAAGGCCAGTTATTTGGACTGAATTTTCAACAGTTGTCAGAGTTATGTGCTGAAATCCAAATATCTGTACTGAAAAGAAAGCAAACTACAGGAAAGACTCGAGGCCAACTAATTAATATTGTGTCAAACTACATTGAAAGAGCTGAATTAGATCTAGAAGATGGAGGAATGTCAGATTTGCTACGTGTAAAGGACTTGATTGAAAGTATAAAAGATTTTGAACTAGGAATAGCCAAACCAAGTGAAAAAGGTGAAGATGCAGTGCGAAAGAGAAGCATAGTGCCCCCAGACACTGCCCCCTGGCGCAAAGATTTCAAAATATCTGGACAAATAGGTGAGCTCGGACAAAAAGATAAACTCACATTTCCTAATTTGGTCAGACAGATAGAAAGTGGGCTCAGTAAAGGCTACCACGGGGATGAGATCATTGATGCAGTGGTTCGTGCCATAACACCAGGTCTGCAGTTGAGAAGCTACCTCGAAGGGAAAGAAAACCTCACCCTACCTTCTTTACGAAGGATTCTCCGATTTCACTATCAGGAGACAGGAGCCACTGAATTGTACAAGCAGCTCTCATCGGAAGTGCAGACTAATAAAGAGTCCCCGCAGAACTTTCTATTCCGTGCGATGGGTCTTTGTCAAATGATTCTTTTTGCATATCAAGAGGCCGAATCAGGGGTGAAGTATGATCCTACATTGGTCCAGTGTTTATTACTGCACACAGTTCTGACGGGTTTACAGAGTGACAATGTAAAGAGTGACATGCAACCTTTCCTCCTGCTAACCACCACATTAGATGAAGTACTGTTAGAAAAATTAAACATGGCATGTGCAAATGAAAAGGAGCGACAGGAAAAAAAGAAAAATGCTGCTGCATGGGTGACAACAGTGAACACTGTCCAGTTCGATGACACACCAGCCCTGATTGGGAAGAAGACAGTCTTAAAGCAGAATCCTGTTACTGTGCCGAATGAACTCCTTTCAGAGATCAAAGAGATGATGTCAGAGATGCTGCTTTTAAAGGAGCTGCGGGCAGAAGTGTCCCAGATCAAAGAGACTATTGGATTGGATTGGATTTGCCTTTATTAGTCTCACAGTGGAGAAATTTACATTTCACAGAAGCAAAGTGACGAAAGAAATGAAAGTAGTAAAGCAAAACACAGGAGCTGCTGGAAAGGCAGCCACTCTATCAGAGGTGTCTATTCAGAAACCAACAGCCACTTCTCAGCCCACCAGCGGAGGACCTGAACGCCTGCCTGACCACTACCGTGAACAGGTCGTATTCACTCCACCTTCACCATATCAGGTAGATCCACCAGCCAGGCAATACTACACCCAGCACTCCCCATTAGCTCTTCAGCAGTACCACCCAGCACCAGGTCCCAGGTCGATGAGGGGGGCAGCACAGTTCCAGCAGCGGTTCACCCCTCAGCAGTACTACATGCCCCGTCGCCCTCAGCCCAGGTGTTATTCTTGTATTCAGACAGGTGAAGAATATTGTCAGCACTGTTTTAAATGTGGAAGTAGTGAACATTTCAGAGCAGGCTGCAAAGCACAGAACTCAGCCAGGAACCATGCTTTAAACTAGAAAGGGTTACCCCAGTGGACATGGTGTGACCACAGAGACAGATAGGTCCCAGTGTTACAGTGGTGCTATGAAAATGGAATGTAAGCCCCACACATGTGGCCCCGTTCAGAAGAGACATAAGCAGTCATTTGTCGAGCGTACAGATAAGAAACAGTGTGGCAAATTACCTTCAGTCAGGGAGTTAGTGGGAAAGAAATGTCTTATTCGGTGCTTTTTGAGTAACAAAAGGGTTGAAGCACTCTGGGACTCGGGGTCCCAGGTGTGTGCTGTAGATGAGTTATGGAAACAAACGAACTTACCTGACGTGTCATTGAAAAATGTGAATGAGTTTATTGACCCTGATAATACTCTCAATATTGTGGCAGCTAATGGAACGGATATGCCTTATGTAGGATGGCTTGAGATACCATTTAAACTTGGTGCTAATGATCCAGGGCTACTTGTACCACTTTTAGTATGAAAAGGTGACCAGCAACAGTGTCCTATCATAGGGTTTAATGTCATTGAGCGTCTTGTGTTAGATAGCCTCTCTAATGAGACACAAGCAGGGGATACAGAAAAGCTCTTGAAATCGATTAGACTAGCTTTTCCCCACCTTAAGCGCAATAAAGCCGCCACTTTCATAAAAGCAGTTAGTGTGGGACAAGCGCATGAGTACAGTGTAAAAACAACAAATGAGAGATTCACTATAGCTAGGTGTAGGGGGTTAGAAACGACCTCCGTTACTGTACGTTATTCAATTAGACTACCAAGTCAGAAGAGGGCGCTACGCGCCTGTGAATGGAACAGAGGAAGGCGATGTAGGCTCAGCTCACGCATGCGCAGTTGTCATAAATGCTGCCGTGTGAAGCTGATTAACACGGTTGTCTCGTGTCGTCTTTTCCTCGTCGTTCACAGTGCTACCTGCCTGTGACGCCTTTGGACTGACCCATGTATCCCCTAGGCCTGAGGCCGGTTACATCGGCATAGCTCACACTTTATTCCATGCAAAGTACAGGCTAAGCCCTTTAAGGAAGATGTTACATTGATTTTTGAGCCAAGTGAAAACCCACAGTGGCCAGATGGCCTCGAGTTTTGTGACTCGTTGGTCTCAGTAAAGGCAGGTTCTATCCCTAGGATAGTTGTTAGTGTCCAGAACCCTACTAACCATGACATTAGGTTTCCAGTAAAGACTATTATTGGTACAGTGCAGTCAGTAGGGTCTGTCCACCCAGCTAACATTTAAAAGAGACCTTCCTTCAGCGGTTGTCAATGAGGTCCATGTCCAGGATACCACCATCCCTCTCAGTGAGCAGTGGGACCCCCAATTGACCTTTCTCATCTGGACGAAGATAAAAGAAAGACCGTTCAGCAGATGTTGAGAGAGGAATCAGCATCATTTTCAAAATCGGACGACGACATAGGGTGTGTGGAAAACCTACAAATGGACATTTTGTTAAAAGACACTGAGCCCGTTTCAAAGACATATATGTCTGTCCCAAAGCCACTGTACAGAGAGGTGAAAGACTATTTACAGGACTTGATAGCGCAGGGGTGGGTGGAAAAGTCCACTTCCTCCTACTCATCCCCTGTCGTCTGTGTCAGGAAAAAAGATGGTACACTGCGCTTATGTATTGACTACAGAGAGCTGAATCGGAAAACACACCCTGACCGGCACCCCATCCCACGGGTACAGGACGTGGTGGACAGCCTTGGGGGTAACACCATCTTCTCGCTGCTGGACCAAGCCAAAGCATACCACCAGGGGTTCATGTCCAAAGGGAGCCGACACCTGACCGCCTTCGTGACCCCTTGGGGCCTTTATGAATGGATTCTCATCCCTTTTGGACTCATGAATGCACCAGCAGTGTTCCAGCGGTGTATGGAACAATGTCTGGAGGGGTTACGGGACGAAATATGTGTCCCCTATCTTAATGACATTTTTTTCAGCGAGACATTTGACAACCACGTTGAGGACGTCAGGCGAGTGTTGCGACGTCTCAGGGAAAATGGAATCAAACTCAAATCCCGAAAGTGTGTTTGAATCCAGACTCTAACCAGGGTGACACCAACCAGAAGGACTATGTGAAGAAGTGGAAACAGGGTATGGAGGAAGCGTATGTGATCACGCAAGAAAATAACAACAAAGCTGCTGCCAGGAGTAAGAGACTATATGACAGTAAACTAAAGTATTCTACCCTGTTGCCCGGTGATCGTGTTCTAGTTTGAAACTTAACCCCGCGCGGAGGTTCAGGCAAACTGAGAAACCACTGGGAGGATGTTGTTCAGACAGTGGTTCGTCAAGTCAGCAAAGACATTCCAGTTTATGAGCTGAAACCTAAAAGGGGGAAGGGCAGATCTAGGATACTCCACCGCAATCTCTTGCTGCCATGTGATCATTTGCCATTAGAGACTTCACTACAGCCCCAGTCCAAGAAAAAGTCCACTCGGCAACGACCGAACATGATGCCAGAGGAGGATCCAGAGGAGGATGATGAGGAGGATGAGTATTATCCAGTGTTGCATCGCCAGAGACTCACCAGAACAGCGGGACGTGAGCTTTGTGGAGACAACCCACCATGATGACAATCAACTGGGGAATGAACTGCCGGGTACAGAGCCGGGAGCTGTGGAAGTTGACCAACCTCAGGAGGGCAACATTGGTCCGGAAAATGATCCACCTGTGACGGTGTGTCCTCCTTTTCCCCAACCACCCCCCAGTAATCCTGATATTGGGGGAAATCAATGGCCACGACGAGAACACAGGAGAACCAAGGTATTCACGTATGATAGCCTTGGTTCGCCATCTTGTTACAATGTAGGGACAGTACCATTTTATGGTGAACAGACAATGCCTTGGATGTATGGTGCACACCCCTATTATGCCACGGAGTACTACAGAAATGGTTAATCGACACTTCTGTTTGATAGCACAGTGAGATGGAAACAAGAAGACCCGATGAGCCCTGATGTGTATAATTAAAACGGAATGTATGAAAAGAGTTCCAGTCTGTAAACTGTTCATTATTATAGTTCATATTTGGATGCAGTTCATAATATCGTGCGTAATTGTTTTGGGCATGTCGTCCAGCACATTTATGTATTTACTAGTACATATGTTGGGGACAACATTTATTTTGAGGGGGAGTTTTTGACAGGTTGTAAAGTATCTTATTTCACATTTTGGTTACATTTGCGTAGTTCTATTGGTTTACAAATGATATATATCGAAAATAGTTATTTAAACCAGGAACGCCTGCGTCGGTTACTGTTTCGTGTCGGACCGATTTAGATCGTTGGACAGGAAATTGTTGTGCGCATACGTTTGCATTACATCTGAGCATTCGAAGTAAACCACTGTTGAGTCAAGACGATACATCTTGACTCAACTGCTTGCCTAGTGTTTTTTTTCTGGATCCCACAACACCGTATCTCCCTTACCATAGTGGAGAGCGCAACACCTGTCCATCACCATAGCAAACAAGAAGGGGCTCAGAGCTGACCCCTGGTGGAGTCCCACCTCCACCTTGAATTCCTCAGTCACACCGACAGCACACCTCACAACTGTCTTACAGTCATGATACATGTCTTGCACCGCTCTGACATACTTTTCCGTCACTCCAGACTTCCTCATGCAATGCCACAGCTCTTCTCTGGGCACCCTGTCATACGCTTTCTCCAGATCTACACAGACACAAAGCAATTCCTTCTGACCTTCTCTGTACTTCTCTATCAGCATTCTTAAAGCAAACACTGCATCTGTCGTACTCTTTTTTTTGTTGCATGAAGCCATAATGCTGCTCACAAATGTTCACTTCTGGTCTTAGTCTAGCTTCAACTACTCTTTCCCAGAGTTTCATTGTATGGCTCATCAACTTTATTCCTCTGCAGTTAGTACAACTCTGCACATCTCCTTTGTTCTCAAAAATGGGCACGAGTACACTTCATCTCCATTCATCACCATTTAAGATCTTGTTGAATAACCCAGTCAGGAACACCACTTTCCACTTTGATTACACCTCTCATTACACCAATGACTGAATTTAAATATAACAAAATAAAACATAAAAACTTGGTAAACACTTTCAGTATGTTTTTTTTCTTCTTTGCGTGTCATTTAGACAAGCTTTCAGTGTGAACGATGCATGTTGTTGTCTTTTCATTGCTTGTGCATCAAATAACGGCTCTTTGCTTTAAAGGTTTTTCTCCACGTGGGTATTTTATACGAACATTAGAACACAATTGAGTGTAAATCCAAACTTTCTGCTTGGGGAGAATTGGGTTCTGTCCATAGAAAGCCATGCTGTCTTTTACAGTCATCAGACTGACACGTGCTGAATGCCCTGCACGTTCTCCACGTCATTGGGCATTCAGGGTCAGGTTCTTTATCCTGTAGTAGATCCTTCCAGTCATGAGGGACTACTTTCCTAACATCCCGGATATGGTGGTAAATGTATTAAATATTTTCCTGGTTTGACAGTGGAGACTTGGATTCATTCCTACTGTCTTGCTGAGATTTGTGTCATTCGATTTCCCCCACATATTAGCCAAATATGGTCCATGTGTTTGCAGCAGCACAATTAACAGAGCAGTTTGTGAGTCTGAGATTTTTGCACACTTTCTGGGAAACATGTTTTTGATCCAAAGACTGTTCATGTTCCTCACGAGATTAAATTAAAGTCAAAAATACTTATTTTATCAATCGTCCGTGCATAAACAATTTATGCAGTTTAAGGAAATGTTAATTGGCTGTCGATTATGATCTACTTAATAAACCACTGTAATTTCCATACTTTAAAACACACCTAAAAGAATTCTATTTTCTTAAGAGCCAACACGCCATAGGTGTATACATGGTGCAATTGCATCTTTATATTCCCCATTGACTTATTTCTATTAGTGTTCCTGTGCCATAGACTGGTGATTATTAACAGGAACCAATTGTAATGTAAAAGGTGTTCTTCCCGTCACTAATTTACATGTGCAGTCACTGACACACACCCAAACGGACAACTACTTTGTGAGCACTCCACATCCATTATTTAATGAAGATAATATCACAAGCATAGTTAACTAAACCAATGAAGAAGCAGTCAAGCATGACTTCGAAGGACATTTAGCTCCTTCTGGATGTGAGTCCACAAGGTTTGCGTGACTTTTTGTGAAAATTAGTTGTCTTCATAACTTTTGTCTTTCATTCAGTGGTTTGGAATGTTATTTGTGCCAAGGAATAAAGTGTATTTGTATTGACTTCAAGTCTATCTTTATGACACATGCAGAGGGTGCTACGTTTGGATAAATATTCATATTTCTTGGAGAAAGTATTTTAAAAGTTCTGTTTCGCGCTTTATTACACCTCCGATGTTTGTGAAGGCTTGATATAAATAAAGCAATATTGTGTTCTATGGTATTGTATTCCATTTAGCGTAGTGAGCTCGTGGATTCACAATTCAACAGTAGTCACAGTTGTATATTTTATTCTATGTGTCTTATAGTGCAGTGCACATTATATATGAAAATAGTTGCAGATAAATGTTGCTCTGTGTCTTGGACTGGGCAAGACACCACACAACAAGTCGGTCACCGACCAGACTCTGGCCAATCGTGTTCATGCTTCCACTAATGCTCAGACTCTGTCAGGGAGGTGGGACAAGCAGCTGTCAAAGTCATCTCTACAGAGGCATTATGCACATTTCTTCTCTGCTCAAACAAGAAATAAAAGAGACAATAGGGGCTTCCTGGACGGTCGGCTGTCTATTTTCCAAAAAGAACCTGAGGTGACGAATGTGTTGAATGACACCCCATTAGTTAATCAGCAATGACCTCTGCAGTTCACAAACGTAGGATGAGGTGAAATGTTATAGTATATACTTTACAAGGGTTCCCTTATTGTTCATGTAATTTTAAAATGCATTGTTAACATGTGTCACTTCCAATCTATTGTCCTAAATAGGAAGGCGCTGTTGGTCTAAGCTTAAGAACCAGTGGAGGCACAACGGCGGACTGACACAAAATTAGGCTACATGTGTGTAGTCCGACATCGACATCATAGTCAATGACTGAACCAATAGTTGGATTACAAATGGAAAGGTCTTAGATGACTGACTTCCAGATGTAAATGTGGTCAGGTGACTTTCAACACCCTCATGAGAGCAGTGTGGTTTGAAGAGCAAAAGGTTCGAAACAGGTGGCTATGTCTAATGAGGCCTGATTAGAATGATCAATGTTGCATTTATATATTCTTGTGGGGGTCTTGGTAGACACTCTGAATGTCCTTGGAGAAGACAGTTAATCAGTGTTGTTCTTTCTCAATAATTGGGCCAGTTTGTCTGGGCCAGTTGAGGTAATTTTCATGAATGGTAATCAATTAAAAAATACCTTTTCACCCTAAATCTGACATGTGTGTCAATCATCATTCCCCACAGTTCTAAATCAAGTCTACAGTTTTGCAGATGTTGAGAATGCAGGTATTGTCCTGAGTATAACCTCAACCGTGTGGGCTGGTCTCATCATGTAATTATCAGAAATTGGATCGTGGTGGATGTGCTCCATAAACTGCCGCTGTGAGAGGACTACAGAGGTGTTGAAGTCAGTGGACGTGAGGCTGCCCATTGTCCCTCCTGGAATCTGCTCGTCAGGAAGTTTAAGATCCAGTTGCTAAGGGAGAAGTTAAGTCCCAGGGTCCACAACATTCAGAATATGCTTGGCAGGAACTCTGATATTAAATGCTGAGCTGGATTCAATAAACATCACTCTCACATCCAGTAGGTGTTAGTCAAGTCCAGGTGGGAGAGGGCGGTGTACGGTGAGTGTGGAAACCCAAGACACACTTAGCCTCCATGTGCGCGGGTGTTAGTTCCATTTCAACTGATTCCTACATCTTCATACGGCAGTGTTACACTCCTTTAACTGTCAGTGAGCAGCCTCTTTGGGATGGTTTTAAAATCCTTGCCAAAGCGACCCATGACAGGAAGATCAGGAGAACTTGCCAGCACACATTGTTCTGTTCTACTGTCCACATTATCCCAGCTGGTCTGGATCTGCAGTGGCACAATATATTTACAGAGAGCCAAATGATCCCCTACAAGTCCCCCCACTCCATTTTTGTGTTTTCAAGTAAAAGTAAAAAACATTTCCTGATTGAGACCAAGAGAAGCCATGTGTGTTGTCTGTGTGTGTGTGTGTGTGTGTGTGTGTGTGTGTGTGTGTGTGTGTGTGTGTGTGTGTGTGTGCGTGTGCGTGTGCGTGTGTGTGTGTGCGTGTGTGCGCATGCGTGTGTGTGTGTGGGAGTTGGTGGGTCCTGAGTGCCTGTGATGGTTTTACCATGTGTGGAGTCCCTCAATGGGACTGAATAAAGTCGGATGTGAAGGAACCCGTCAGGTCTGGGCTACTGTCGGAAACCCCATTACGTCCTCCTCCACTTCCCCACTTTTTCTTTTTCCTTTGAAGATCTAACTTCAGAAGATTCTGAAAATTGATAAGTACAGTTTTTATCTATATCCATCTATTGTCGATATAAATGTCCTTATTAGGTGTATTGGAGTGGATCCCAGCTGGCTTTGGGAATAAGAAGAAAATGCCCTCGGCTGATCACCAGTCAATCGCAGTCTTTCATCAATACCACAGAGCAGTGTTTTTCAAACCCTGTGCTGCGGCACACTAGGTATTGTCAGGTGTGCCGTGGGAAATTATCCAATATATGTATGACTGTCAATCGCCTGACATTGTAATTGTGTAGTACTCTTCCATATCGGGAAGGAGAAACATCAGCAAGGTCATTGCTTTTTGTTTCGAGACAAGTGGAGTTTCCCGCGGAAGTGCAATACAACGCAAGGTAATTTTTCATTTTAATGTACTTTTACTGGAGATTCAACAGCACTCTATGGTGGTGTTTCCTCTAAGCTGCACATCTGCACAGTGGTCACACACTCTACGGCAGAAAAATTATCCAGTGCAGTGAACGTATTGCCATTGATTTAGACATATACGTTTTTTCCCGTTTTTATTTTCTGTCTAATTGAGTACATGAGAGGTGTCCACCCAATCACACGATACGATGTAATGATGCATCCAATAATGACATTGATAGTACTTGCACATGTTCTCTGCTTCTTAATGATAACACTACAGGGCGATCTGTGACGTTCACCGGCAGTGAACGTGATACGTACACTGCCCAAACAAAATAATAATAATAATAATAATAATAATAATAATAATAAGCAACTCTGACGTTTTTTAAGTTGGAATGGTTGTCGGAGTCTGTGGAACTAGAAAAACAAGCAGTGAACCTGGGTGAAATTTTTTTGTTTTTTGAGTGACAATGGTATGCTCCGCAAAAGAAGTTGTAAGTGATTTTTCTTATGGAAAAAATACCTGAAACCTGGAACACTTCAAGCTCTTATTCAGCGGAAAAGTTATTTGAAGTATTTTGGAATAAAACAAATACCCTAGATGGGAAAAGGGATTGGCAATATTGTGGGAGAGCGCAAACGACTCGGAGTAGAAAAGTAACAAAACAAACATGGTAAAATAGAAATAAATAAAATTGCTGTCACTCAGACAAAATAAATCTGACACTGAACAAGTTAAAGTTGGAATTGACACTATTTTACTTGTGATGAAAATGAATGCTGTAATATTGGAATGATGCTGATCTGATTCCTATCCCATTTATTACAATATTGTGTTATTTTTTTAAGTTTTAAAAATGCCTATATTAACAATATACACTAACACTTTCTTGTTAAAATACATTTTTTTCTCCCACATTGTCAGGCAATGGTGTGCCATGGGATTTTTTTCAATGAAAGAAATGTGCCTTGGCTCAAAAAAGATTGAAAACAGTGCTATAGAGTATAGAGGACCCACTTTATGCAGTCTATACCGTGGGTCCTCGGTTTGATGCAGAAATTAGAAGATAAAACTAAACAATTGAAGTACTCAACGTTGAAAAGGTGTTCTAGCATCCCTCAGGACCCTGTTCAAGATAAGCAGTGTTAAGAATGGATGGATGAATGGTCAATTACAGTAAATATTTATAAGAAACAATTCATAAATAACATATAAATACATACACACACGCACAAATAGACAGACAGGCAGATATATATATATATATATACAGTAAAGTCTCGTTATATCGATATCGGATATATCGATAGTCCCGGTTATATCGATACTATTTCTACGCACGCATGGAGAAAATTACATGCAAACAGGGTCAGATATATCGATAGTCCCGGTTATATCGATATTTTTTCGGACTCCCTTGAATATCGATATAACGAGACTTTACTGTATATATATATATATATATATATATATATATATATATATATATATATATATATATATATATATATATATATATATATATATATATATATATCCTCTTTCTCTCTCTCTATCCATTACGGAAGAGGATTAGGGCCACTGAAGAAAAAAAAATACGGTTGGCAAAATTCTGACTTTAATCTCAGAATTCTGACTTCAAAGTCAGAATTCTGACTTTATTCTCAGAATTCTGACTTTAAAGTCAGAATTATTTTCGTTGCGACTTTAAAGTCAGAATTCTGACTTTGTGACGTTCGTGGAGCTATTCAATTTGGCCCCGTCAGCGTGTACGGTACATTAAGTGTGGCTCGGAAGACAGGACATACAGTTACGGAAGAGGATTACAAAGTCACAATTCTGACTTTAAAGTCAGAATTCCGAGAATAAAGTCAGAATTCTGACTTTAAAGTCGCAACGAAAATAATTCTGACTTTAAAGTCAGAATTCTGAGATTAAAGTCAGAATTTTCAGTGGCCCTAATCCTCTTCCGTAATCCATCTCCACCAACACACATATACTTCAAAAAACAATATACTTATTGTAAAGCGGAAAGTAAAAATGGAATCTTTACAGCAGTGATATGCAATTCAGGGCCAGGATTACAACTGACATGAATTTATATGCAGTGTAGAAATAAATGCCCAAAAGCAATATGAAACTTGTCATAAATTATTGTTAAGGGTCTTTCATTTGCGGCATCTGGGATTTAAAGAACAGCGTGGTTTCACATGATACATTTTAACCATTTGAAACTAGATGATACTCTTTCCATTTATTTCTTTGGCTTGTAACCTGATGACGACCACCAAAATGAGTCTAGCGGGTTCGACTAGCTTTCGCTGGAAGTCCTAACTCAAGGCCAAGTGTATCACCGTAGTTGTAAATATATGACGTACGCATTCTCCTTCACGGACTGTTTTCAGTCAGGGCTCCTAAAAATCACTGAGCGTGGTTGGGCCCTGTACCATTTGGTAGCAGACCTCAGAAAGGAGAGATTTTTTTTCAAAATGTCATTTACATATAGCACATCTTTGAACAAATCAAGCTAAAGGTATTTCCCACACTTTATTCATACTCACCGTTGTTTGTAGGGGCAACACTGGTTGTGGCATGTTGAGGCTGGCATATGCCTAAATTCGTCATCTGGATGACTGGGCAAATGTTTTTAGCTTGAAGTCTTCCAGTTTTTGTTGGACCATATTTCCTTTTTTTCATAGGACACCAGCACATCAAAATCATATGAACGAGCTGCTGAATTGACTTTGGGTCCCCACAGCTATGGGCACATTTCCTCTCACCAAACAGCCAGTCTCAGTCTTCATATGACCTAATTTGCATATTTTTGGAAGGAGTGCACCACCGCATTTGAAGATAAGCCACATAAGCACAGGACGACTAAATCCGAGATCCAAAGAGCGAATCTCAGCACTGTGAATTGCTTTGAAAATATGTTGCCTGAATGAACCCATGATGAGTCAAAACAATCAGAAAATGGAAATTTTCATCAGTAACGATATTGACAAACGGCGGCTCAGGAAGGTGATGTTAAATCACCACATTTTCCTTCACCGATTTCTTCACAACTCATCACTGATTCTTTTTTGCAGGGACTACAATAGTTTTCCAGTAGTTTCCAATTTTGGTCAAATGTGTGCCCCAGAGAGATGATTTTGCTGTTGTTCTATCAAAAAAATAAATCTTCAAAGATGATGCAATGTTCCGAGTCAAATGTCTGAGGACCCAAATATATACTTTGGGGCGGCTAAGAGGCAACATTTAGATTTGGAGCGTGCTCACTAAGTTGCAAAACCTGCTTTCCCGTTGTCCACATGGAATAACTCAACTTGGACTTTCCTGCAATCCCAAAACCAATTCTAACCTTAACCTAAACCCTGTAATTAGTTTTTCTGGAGGGAAAACAGTCCACACAAGTCATTTTCTGGTAATTGACTGCAAGTAGAGTTTAAATGGTCACAGACACATGTACAAACACATACTGGTACTCAGATACACACACGGTGGACCCATAAACACACAGTCATTGGCGCTACAGCTGTGGTGTGTGTGTGATAATGAGACAATCCTTGGAGGGGCTCATCTGGAGTGTGTTATATCATCTCCTTGGAAACAGTCCACAGACTCAAAATTGGTGAGTTTGGTCCTAGTCAGCTGCAGTATGATGTCATCCAATATAATGCGTACAATCAAGGGGTGTGTGGTGATGTGGGTGCTTGAAGGGGTTGCCATAATGACACATGAGTAAGCTGGAAATAGTGGTTTGCTTGAAAAAAGAGAGAGAAAATATTTTTTTGCGGTTGCATTTGCTTTGTATATCTGTCTGTAATTTCATTGTTCACTAAGAAGAAATAATAAACGCTATTCTCTTCTGTTTAAGTACTAAGCACAATATTTTGTTCAGTGACAATATTTGGTCTTGTTAAACAAAGCCGAAATTATATTCATCCATCCAGTTTCCAGACCGCTTAATCCTCATTAGGGTCATTATGGTGTGCTGGAGCCTATCCCAGCCGTCTTCGGGGACTAGGCAGGGGACACCCTGAATTAGTTGCCAGCCAATCGCAGGGCACACAGAGACAAACAACCAGTCACTCCCACTCACACCCAGGGACAATTTAGGACTCACGATCTCGGCATTGTGAAGCTGGCGTGCTAACCACTTGACTACCGGGTGTGCTGAAATAATACTTTAAAAGCTAAAATATTATTACAGTGAGACCTCAACTTACGAACACCTTATATTACGAACTTTTCATCTTACGAACGTCAAATTTATGAAAATTAAAACTTATAATAAGCACTATTTTCATATTACACACCCACCACGGCTGGTCCATCAAGCACACGACCTTCGGATCTGGCGGAGTGATCTTCGGCGGAAGCACACGACTGAACAGCGCTCCAGCCTGCGCTACTTTCCACACCCTCTCTCATTGAATGCACAAGTCGATCGCCTACTTGGAGCTTTTTGCTGATAATTTTACTATGATGGGACCGAAAAAAAAACACCACAGGCTTGTGTTCAGCCCAAGAAGACACAAAGTCGCTGAGAAGAAGGAGATAATTGAAAAACACGAACGAGGTGTGCGTTTGTGTTATTTAGTGCCAGAGCACAGCTATGCTAAGTCAACCATTGCTACCATTCTCCGGAACAGAAAAGCCATCAAAGGTGCGTTTGTTGCAAAAGGTGTCTCCGTGCTCTCAAAGCGACGATCTGTGGCAATGGAAGAAGTTGAAAAACGTCTGTTAATTTGGATTAACGAAAAGCAGCTATCCGGCGACAGCGTGTGAAAAGCTATTTTATGCGAGAAAGCACGGCTAATTCACGGCGATATCGCCATGCGCCAACCTCGAAGTTCGGCGCTTATTGAGGATTTTAAAGCCAGTAACAGAACATCTGAGGAGGAGATGGCTGCAGCATCAAGTGAGCTCATAAAGGCAATATTGGCAAAGTGGAATGATGTGCAGGCTTTTACCGAACAGTTCCCTTCAGAAAAGACTGTGGCTATGACAATCATCAACATGATGAACAATAATGTGATGCCTCAGCTTCGTAAGACTGACTTACAAGTCAGAAAGCAACAGGTGTAAATTAAGAGGTTTTTAATCAGCAAAAATGATGAGGAGTCTCCAAAGAAAAAAGAAGAGAAGCCATACCAGAAGTTAAGTTACCAACAGTCCTTACGGAAGGTGACTCTCATTCCATAAGCCATCAACAACCATCAAAAAGGTAAATAAAACTTTATTTTACAGCACCGTTTATTTCTTTAATTACATTCCTCATGTAATGTGCATCTCTTTCCAAACAGCAATTCCCTTTGACCTCCGACCTCCAACACCATTCCATCAAGCCATCAATGACCATCATAAAGGTAAATAAAACGACTTTATTTTATAGCACAGTTTATTTCTTTAATTACATCCATATGGAATGTGACTCTTTCCAAACAGCAATTCCCTTTGACCTCAGACCTCCAACGCCATTCCATCAACCCTTCAATGACCATCACAAATGTAAATAAAGTGACTTTATGATGCAATGCAGTGTATTTCTTTCATTACAATACAATAGCACATTTATTATACATAGAATAAGGTATGTTGTGTGTAGTTTTAAGGCTTATTTAGTTGAAAAGTATATTTTATGGATACCCGGGAACGGATTATTCCCATTTTAATGGTTTCCTATGGGACACCTTTTTTTGAGATACACACTTTTCACCTTACACACTCTGTCTGGGAACCAATTAAGTTCGTAAGTTGAGGTCTCACTGTATTTCACAGTGTCGTCCAGGTGTTCTCCCTGTTTTCTTTTTTCCTTTTTTTGATCTTGCATATTGAGCCTCATTGAGTTTTACCGTAGAATGGATGTGCAAAGGCGGCCCGATAGAGGAGTGGTTAACATGGTGACTCCACAGGGCCGAGGTCGTGAGTTCCTATCTACCTGTGTGGAGTTTGCATGTTCACCCGGCCCGTGTGCATTTCCGCTAGGATAAAGCGGTCTGGAAAATGGATGAGTGGATGGATGAATGCTCATCGGGGCTGGATGTTGTTTCTTCTTTCAGTCACTGAGTTTAAACATTGCATCCTGTATACAATTAGAAACTGTCAACTTTGTAAAACAATGAACTACATGTAACGATGAAACAACTTCAACTGTCACACTCGGGTTTATTCAGCTCACATGAATTAAACAATAAAGCAAAGAATGTGACAAAGATAAAATGCAAACTCCTCACCAGGGAGATGGAATTGAACCTGGCACCTCTACTGCACGGCCGATGTATTAATCAATGGACTACGGGGCCACCCCAGAATGCTTGTCTCATTTTCAAAAACATTTTTCCAACCACAGCTCAAACTCTTTCCTTCTTCTTTCCTCCCATTGCTCTCCAAATCTTTTTGAGACGTGTGTTGAAAGAATGAAAAGGTTTGAAATCCATAAAGGCTGATTCAGCACTCCAAACAGTCCCTTGGTGTTAGTATGAATGCGAATGGTTGTTTCTTTGTGCCCTGCGATTGGCAAGCGACCGGTTCAGGGTGTCCCCCGCCCACTGCCCAAAGACAGCTGAGATAGTCTCCATCACCCTCTGTGACCCCCGTGAGGATAAAGCGGTTCCTAAAATAATAATAATAATAATAATAATAATAATAATAATAATAATAATGTTGTGCAGCGAGACAGCAAGCAGGTGGAAAGATGATAAAAGTTCACCCAGCCAGATGCAGGAAGGGTATTGTGAGTTTTCTTTATTTGAAGTCGCGGTGGATATCAGTTTTCGGCTGACCACAGGTAACACTGCTTTCCAGGCTGTCCTTTCCCCCTCTTCTTCCTCCTCGAAGTGACTGGCTCAGTCTGGTTTTAAAGGTGCTTTACCTGAGCTTCTGGCCAATCAGGTCCCAGCGGCAATTGGCCATTCCCAGGTGGTTGCAATCACCTTCTCAGAGTCAATTCGTGGTCGCCCAACTCTACTGTTTTGGATGGGAAGAAATGCGCACCTTTCTCCCATCCAAAATCCAGAAAACACATTATTATTTAACATTTCTTTTGGCATCATGATATCATTCACCCCCTCTCCTCAGAGTTCAGACATCCTTGTCAAATAATCAGCAATAACATTTTCCTTTTGTTTGTCAGGGCAGAGAATCTCACATGTGACAGGACCTATTCTCCTAGTCACAATGGGCCCTGCCACTTTGCCAGTAGCTTACTTGTTCCCGTAGGTAACAATATTAACACCTTCTGTCCAGGGTGCCAATCTCTCCCTGATAAATTTTTGCTGTTATTCTCGCGCGAGATCCTCTTCCAGCTTCTGACGTTCTGCATCTTCCGTTTCTTTCTGGAATTCTGGGTTCAGAAACCATGGGAATTGCAGCTTGTCTTG